>NC_059335.1:21422500-21517500 GCF_018350155.1 Leopardus geoffroyi
AGCATAAATTATGGATACACGTCTGTTTCTTTGACGAAGTGAGACTCATAGGTGCATCTCTGTTCCATCACACAAAGCAGCGAGCTTTCAGGGGGCTTTTTAACCATGTCACATCATATTTGAAAAAACAACGGGACCAACAGAAACCTTTTTCCCCAATTTCCATCCTTCTTCTCTTTCCCTTATTCTTAAAGTATTTTAAACAAACAGTCTGCTTCAAAGGCAGCCTGGAAGTTTTCCGCTTTGGAGAAATTAATTAAACATAAAATAAGTGTTTAAATACAAAGTTCAATGCAGCAAGGATTATTGCATTGTGGTCGCATCTATCTGTCAACCCCGCTAACTGTTCCTCCGCCTATTGGAGGCAGGGTTACTGGATCGGAATATTCTCAGCATCTCGGTCGTTCAAAAACAAAGACGTTCGGAAAGTACTAGCAGGAGCACTCTTTGCTCGGTAAATTTTATTGTCAGCTGGCGACACAATTTCCTTATTACAAAGTTCTAAAAGTCTTCCGTGGAAATATTTAGGGGGCACTGTGGGAAAAGGGGGAGGGGGGGAGTAAACTAGGGTGGCTTTCGATCATGAACACTGTCCCGGCTCGGGCTTCAAGACAGTATTTTCCTCATCGGCTAATTCCAGGCAAAGGCCCTCTGGTCCAGCTGGAAACTCACCAGAGCTTCTTTCTGGAAAGAACCAACCCCTGGACCCGGAGGACCCACACCAGGGAGCCAGGGCATGTGGCCACGAGGCCCTGAGTGACATTTGCGAGTGAAGACAACATTTGCAAGGTTACTAATTCGGAGGTCCTTTTAGACTGAAATAGAAATTTTGTTCCTGCCAGAGCCAAACTGAATTGTGTAGAATTAGCTCATAGGCTGTACTTGGAAAATACTCATCGCGTATCACTTTTCTTAGAGATAAGACGTTTCCTTTTCCCCCAAGGTGCCGGGATCTCTAAGTTGACATAATTCTGCACAAATCACTCCGATGGTGTAACTTAGAGTGTCCCAATCCCCTTTGGACCCTGGCCTTTGTAACTGGGCCATCACTCACTTAGTTTCACCTTATCTTTAAATAAATGTAACCAGAAGGGACTTGTTCGGCTCACCACCTCTTGAGTGATGTGAATTATTTATATGGTCTTCATACGCATTCGTTAAGCTGCACACGGCCAAGCAGAGAGGAGCTGTTTGTCTCTTGTTCAGCCAGAAGGGTAGGACCGCGAGGTCGGGGTGCAGAGCTAGAACATCTGGAAGGTTTCTCCTGGCTTGGCCATGAAGGAGGGGGATGACCTGAAGTTATCATCTTTGTCAGGCTCCTGGGTGACTGTACTTCAGAGGGAGCTACTGAGGCTGGCTGTCCACCAGGAAGCTGTGGGAGTCACGGGCCTCGGCCACGACCTGCCTGGCCCGTAGCCATAAGCCCTGCGATACAGGCTCTGAAATGCGGGCCTCACTGGACCGGACCGGCAGAAAGACCTACGGCGGATAAGAAGGGGAGCAGGCAGGGCTGCAGCTCCGCGGGAGTTTCCTAGAAAGAAAATCAGTCTGGAATGATCTGGAATGACCTCCAAGACAAAGGCGTCTTCCAGTTAATTGGGCATTCCGGTTTATAAAGATTTACCACCTGGTGCCGAGGAAGAATGAAATCGGGAGTTCAAAGCGCCGGGCAAGAGCGCTTCGACCTCTCTGGGCCTCACCCATCAAACGCACACATCGTCCAGTTCATACAGGCGGCGTGAAAGGGAAACGGAATAATAGAGATGCAAACGTGCTTTCCGAGCCCTGAGCTCCTCCGTGATCATCAGCTGGGCATCGGTGTCATGGAGTGGCAAATTTCAAACAATAAAACGGGGGGACTGTCTTCTTCCTGAAAACCCTTGCAGGAAGACGTTTGTTTTCCCATGGCCCTTGTCCACGCCAGGAGCTTCCAGCCCTCACTGTGAGCAGTGATGAGGGCTTGTAAGCTTCCTGAGTGTTTGATATTTGTTTGGGATTCTGGCTTAACAAGAACTTGCTCTGTTTGGCGTGGGACCCTGGAACATTCAACCTGGAAAGACAACGAAGGCCTAGAGAGAAAGAACTTACCTCCAGATTCGATACTTGGGGATCTATTGCAATTTGCTTCCTGGTCACCGTGGCATAACGCCCTCTCTACCAGACTCAACCATCTACAAAAGCCAAGTCAGTGGCCTAATGAATGAGGTGAGCCGGGCTGGAACTGGCCTCAAAGGGACCATGGCCCTCATTTTCA
Organism: Leopardus geoffroyi; assembly: GCF_018350155.1. NCBI lineage: Eukaryota > Metazoa > Chordata > Mammalia > Carnivora > Felidae > Leopardus > Leopardus geoffroyi. The sequence goes on from NC_059335.1 coordinate 21,424,755, forward strand.
AAAGAAGCACAAGGTTCAACTGTCTATAAGAAATGTCCTGAATTTCAAACATCTGCTATTTAAAATGCTTCAGGAATGGGGGCACCTGGGTGGCTCAGTCGGTTGAGATATCTGACTTCGCCTCAGGTCATGATCTCACGGTTCGTGGGTTCGAGCCCCGCGCCGGGCTCTGTGATGACAGCTCAGGGCCTGGAGCCTGTTTCAGATTCTGTGTCTTTCTCTCTCTCTCTCTCTCTCTCTCTCTGCCTTTCCCCTGCTCATGCGCTGTCTCTATCTCTCATAAATAAATAAATAAATAAATAAATAGTGTTAGGAATGCTACGCATGTTGAACAAAACTCACCAGAGGGTTGCATCCCACCCTCCAACCACGGGTCTGCCCCTTATTTTTGTTCTCACAGTTTTGAGTATTAACCCTTCTTGAAGGGCTTATGTTTTATTTTCACTTCCAGATACAGGAAACCAGCTCGTCCCGGTTTGCCCAGAACTTTCCCAGTTTTAAGCATGGACCGTCTGGGAACCTCTCAGTCTCCAGCACACCAGGGCGCTTGGTCACCGGGCTGCCTGGGAGAGGGCCGCGCGTTTGCCGGCTCTTTCTGAGTAGTGACAACCCCCTGCTAAGGTATGAAAAGCATGTGTGGGATCAAACAGAATCCAGATTTAAATTCTCTCTCCGGCATTTACATCCCCCCCACCAACTCCCGCCTGTGTGAGACTGGGAGCGTGGGCCTCGACCTCTCAGAGGCTCAGTTTCCTCATCTGTGAAATGGGAATATACACGGCATCTACCCCCCCACGGCTGTGGAGATTATATGAGATGATAACCATGAGGTGCCAGGTTCAATAAAAGCCATTACGATCATCACCAGGTAAGTGTTCATGGTATCAGCACGTGGGTGTCGACTGATAACCTGAAACCCCAGGGCCTTCTGGGACTGTCCTCTGTCAGCTGCCTACTCATCTCTCTCTTAGCCACGTGCTTGGAGGTTTAGACACGGAAATGTCTGTGATACCGTGTTAGGAAAAGAGGCCTCACCTGCCCGTGGGCCCCTATGAAGGGCGTCGTTCAACAGAAGGGCTGTGGTTTCGCACATGTGCTTGGCCACTTGAGGGATTGCGACCTGTCCCTCAGGCACTGGAAGAAACCAAGCTGTTGACCCAAGAGAAGGAAGTTCTGGCTCGTCCCCTCCTCCCTGCCCCTTGGAAACTAGGAGAAGGCGCTGGTCAGCCGGCCCGGCTGACAGTCTACACTGTGTCTCCTTCTGTCAGGACAAATTGAAATTACAGGAAACTTCTCCCACAGCCTCTAGTAGGTTTACCATAAGTACTTTGCCTTAGGATATTGTATTACAAACTCTGGGCAAAGCAAAGCAAAGCAAAGCAAAGCAAAGGACTTCCACGTAGTTTGAAAGGAAAGAAAGAGGAATGTTTTTGTTTGTGTGTGTTTGTTTCCTGACAAATGCCAACTCTGTGAAATCACGGCTTCCCGTTGACTGAAGGTTGTTCCTAATAGCGTTCTGTGATCTATTTCTCAGCCCCCCAAAATTACCAATTAAAAAAGGGAAAATGTCACAGAGACCCACTACATTTCTAAGGAGTTATTTGGAGTTGTTGAATCCGTATTATAGGGCTTTCAAACTCAGTATTGAATAAATATCAAATTCCCCGGGAGACAGAAATGGCTCCAAAGAGATTTTCCCCAGGGTCTTAAGATCTGTAAATCGAGATAATTCTACGCATTGCTGCCCGAGTATGGAAATTACCAACAAAAGAAATTAAGAGCAGGAACCCCGTGATTAGACTAATGCATTGATCAAGTTGTTCTTCTCTGTTTCACTGCCAACACGGCACATAAATAACATGTGGGCAATTACCGTGAGTAAATTATATGTGTTTTATAACCTTCCGTGAACATTTTTTCCTTTAAGAAAAAAAAAAAAAAAACAGCAAAACAAAGCCAAACAAAAATATTCCTCAGGGGAATTGAGTATCAGACAAAGAGTTAAATATGTTTTTGAATTTTTCTACGGGTGGGAGAATAGAGCAGGGTGAGGTGGGGCGCTCTCTGTAAGTGGTTGGGCCGGAGGTGAATTCTTGCGTGGAAAGCAGGTGCATCTCACACTCATTTCTTCTGCACAAATCTTCAGCGTCACGGTTTGCTCTTTTCCTCCTGTCTCTTTCTGCATCTTCCTCTCCCTTTGCTTCCTCTGTGCCTCTGTCTAACCTCCTTTCTCCCTCTGATGAGGGAGAGTTGGGAGGAGCAGAGAAGAGAGAAAGACCTTTCCAAGCCCAGTCAAGAGTCAATGGAGGGGCACCCAACTGGATTAGTCGGTAGAGCGTGGGACTCTTGATATGTGAGAATGTGGGTTTGAGCCCCACGTTGGGGGTAGAGTTTACTTAAATAAATAGTCAATGGGTTGTGGGTTTGAGCCCCATGTTGGGTAGAGTTTACTTAAAAAAAAAAAGCCAATGGATTGTGAGTATGACCCCTACGTTGAGGGTAGAGTTTACTAAAAAACAAACGAACAAACAAACAAACTAAAACAAAATCGTCAATGGACCAATCAGGTGGGGAGCTGCCTCTTCAGACGCTGGTAATGCAGGAGAGAATTTCTTGCCAATGCACTGGCCACACAGATGACCCAGTGCCCAGGGCTCACACACGGAGCAGCCTTTCCCTTCCGTTGACCAGCCCCCTCCCCACCCCCCAGGTGAGGGTCCCAAGGAAGCCATTCTGCGGGACACTAACTCCGCGTTGGGGCTTGTGGGGAGCCGGCAATCTGGATGCCCATCTCTCTGGGGACTGCTGGTCCGAGCTGCCACCTGCTCTCCCCTCCTCCATCACAGCTTCCTGTGTGGGCACCCACTTTCTCTGTGTGGCCTTGTCGTTCAGCCAAGCTCACAGCCGAGCAGGGGGGTGAGGGTGGGGAGGAGAAAGAACAACATACTATGCCATGCAAGATGAAGTGGAAGCTGGGCCCAGTGCCCAGTGGGGCTTCTGGCCCTACCTCCTGGCATCCGGGGAGGCTTTTGGAGTAGGTAACATCCAAGCCGTGTTTTGAAGGTTAAATAGGAGTATTCTTGTTCTGTATCCAAATGAACAAACTACAGCTGAAAATACCCCATGTGACTTTTCGGCCCAGGGGACCTTGCTTCCCCGCCCTGTGTGTCTGGTCTGGCGACAGCCTTGCCTCCCACCCCCCTCACTGGCTCAGATCCTTGCGGTTCTAGGCAATGCTGACGGGTCACGGACCCAACAGACCTCAAGCCCGGGGAGGACCAGAGCTTCCCCAACAAAACCAAGGCGGGCTCAGCGCCGGAGTAAACTAAGGTCTCTCTCCACGAGGAATCTTCCCACCTATTTGTCTCGCAGTTTTAAACTCGCAAAGCATTTGACCAGTTTGGGCAAAATGCAGCTACTTGTTAAACCTTCAGAGGCCACGCCCTCTCAAGGGAATGGGTTCCAGAACCAGGTGTATCTGTGTTCGTGCTCTGGCTCCTCTCCTCCCTCTGTATATGCTTGTGCAAGCTGGTCACACCTCCATGCTCCTGTTTTCTCAGCCACAAAAAGGGGTGATAAGAGCAGACAGAAGCTCCCTGTAACATCAAGTTCGATCGCATCAGGAAAGCATCTAGCCGAGTTCTGGCGTGTAGTCGATGCCCCATCGTTTTGGTGTGAGACCGGAATCATGGAGAAATTAACAGGTGGTGGCCACGTCTTCATGTAGACCCAGGTGGACCGTGTCCTGGGACACAGAGGAAGCTGCCAGTGAGGAGCAGAGCACCCATCACGCCACACTCTTTCCTCTCGGAGCATCTGGTCAGGTCCTCAGCGTAAGGAGAAGACATTCCTTCTCGCGATTCGGTTACAGAGGAAGGATGCTCTTAAATGCTTCATCTTTCAGTGTCTCTGGATGCATCCACGCCCCTCGCTGGTCACGTGCCTCCCTCACGCGTGGCCTCCCCTCCTCAGAAGGACCCTTCTTGCCTTCCCGGGGTAGGGTCCTGAGCTGAGCCTTCCCATTTCTCTCTGTGCATTCTGGCTGACTGCACCAAAACATAAAAATCTTGATTTAAGTATTTTTGTATTCAAGGATCATACGCAAGCGTTCATTTGAAGGTTCAGTGGCATTTTGAAATGAGAACATCATATATAAAGATGTCAGCGACGGAGCCTCCCACAGTGAGGTTGAAAGAGAGAGAGGAACAAAATGAAGAGAAGAGTTCCCGGGATCCAAGAAATTTTAACATCTCATTATTTAGATTACCCTACATATAATTTTCCAATATTTGGTATTAGAGACTTTTGAAGGTATTGGTTAAAATTACTTCATGCCTGACATCAATTTAGTCTTATTCATTATCTAGCTAAAATAAAACCTTAAAAATAGCTGATTAGAGTCAGTAAGCAATTTTCTGATAAATGCAAAATCCCCACCATTTCCAAAGGAGCGCTCACAGCGGACAGAAATAGAAGGGCCAGGGGGGTAATGGTCCTTCAGCGTTTCAGCACCCTAGCATGGAGGGTGTGGATTCGGGAATGTTCCTATTGCCTGCAGGATTCGATTGTGTTTGGAACGTGCCCAGATTTCCCCACAGTCTCCTGCCTCCATGATGGGCCAAATGCTGTGGACTCCACTCCCCCTAATGACAGCAATTGTAGTGCGATCGTCTCTTGTACTCATTGCCTTGATTTTGCCCCCAGCCCTTTGTGAGCCAGCGAACCATAGGATCGATATGTCCCTGTCATCTCAGAGTGAACACAAACAGATGCATCGCCGTGTCTGATCTGGGTCCTCACTCAGGGGCTTCCTCCCCAGCCACAGAAGGTGCCTGCCGTTGCCAGCCATCTTGTCGGAGTTCACGGCTCCTTAGCCTGGCTGGGGCCCCAACTCAACGCCACTGGCCTGCACCTCCAAATCAGTTACCCCAAATCACAAAATCTGCCTCAACACCACTGGCCTGAACCTCCAAATCACAAATCTGCCTCGTGCCTGCCCGCCCGCACCCCCCCCCCCCCACCCTGCCCAGGAGCTACAGATGCTCACTTAGGGAGTGATGTTGTCCAAGTAGGAGGGACGGCCGCCCCAGGCAGACTCAGTGACTCGAGTCAGATTTGTTCTCACCATGCGAACCTCCACAGAGATCAGCTTCTAGGTATATATGTACTACCGTAACTTGGAGAATTTGAGGAGACCTTCCCTTCCACACAAGTAATTTCTGCTCCCGGGGTCTTTAAAACAATTTTTTTTTAATGTTTATTTGTTTACTAGAAAGACAGAGAGCACAAGCGGGGGAGGAACAGAGAGAGAGAGAGGGAGACACAGAATCGGAAACAGGCTCAAATTCACGAACCGCTAGATCATGACCCGAGCCAAAGTCGAACACTTAGCCAACGGACTGAGCCACCCAGCTCCACCCCCGCCCCTCCCCCCACCCCCGGGTCTTTAAAGTATCTGGATTTTTTTCCAGAGTTACTCCTTAGGCTCAGTGGGTTTTCTGGAAAAGTCCCTTATGCCACGTCCGGAGGTGTCCCCCAACCTCGTCATTCCTGTCCATGTCCTACAGGTCTGGCGCTCTCTTGGGACCTGATGCTGTTACTCTGCTGTCTGATTTGTTTCCCTAGGTCAGACAGGAGTGTATCCCTACCCCCACTGAGTTCTGACCAGAAGTGTGGTGCTCAGGGGATCTACTCAAAGACCAAAATTCCCCAGCACAGCTATGTCTGCAGTTAACATACCGAAAAATTCTTGTCCTGGTTGGCCAAAAACCAGCATCCCGTGCCTTGAAGGACCTCTGCCTCCTGGCCATCCCAGGCCTGCTTCAGACCCCAGGACCTTCCACAGCCCAAAGGCTCTAAGACCCATGTTTGGCAGGCCCCAGGAAGCTGCTCTGGTTTTGCTGGTACAATAAAGGTTGTTGAATGTTTGGGTAATGTCCCTCTTCCCTCCTTGGAAATAGAACAAGTGTTCTCTTCCATTCTCCATGTCTGTCCCCAGAGATACAAAGCACTCTGTCTATCTCACAGGGAGTGAGGTTTCTGAATGGCCTGTGTTGTGTTCTGAAGCGGGCATACTAGATGGATCCATGTATCCTTGAACTTAACCTTGGGGAGCAGGCAACCCTCACCTGCAAGATGATCGGCAGGCATCAGGCTGTCATTGCCATGCTCCTCCAGGACAGGGCTGAAGGTTACATGGCTCCGTGCACTGTCACTCGTGCAGGGACAAGGACAGTGGGGTGACCTTATTCCTCCACTTCGGCCATCGCTGCAGACCCATCCACGTGGCTCTCCTCACCCTTCTCCTAGGGTCCTGGTTGGGTCCAGAATATGCTCATCTTCACTCTTCCAAAATGTGTGCCAGTGACAAAAACTATGGCCTTGGAATCTCAGAACCTTCTTCTTTCAAACAATATGCTATGCTATTTTGAAACTCAATAGCTTAGCATCTACCCCACATTCCTCTCTCTGGACTTCGCTTCTGTGACAACCCCTTTCACAGGTCAGCGAAGGTGGGAAGCTCCAGCTTTGGGAGCTGAGAGTTAAGGCCAGGGCAGCAGGGGAGTATGCATGTGACCTTGTGAAGGGGTGCCGGCCACAGCACCTCAGTTCACCTTCTCTGGCATCTTGTTCCCTTTCTTCCTTGGGGAGTTGGTGACTCCCATTCCCATGTGTTGAGGGTTTGGAGGTGGCCGAAAGGTGGTCCCCCAGCACTAGCCTTGCCATTATCTTGAGCAACTTCACCTTTCAGTTCCTTTCCCCCCCAAAAAGCAACCCTCTCCCTAGCCAACCTTTGGCCTTGTCCTTGAAACTGCCCCATATTGGCATGTCAAAATGCCCACACAGGGCACCTGGGTGGCTCAGTCGGTTAGGCGCCTGACTTCGGCTCCGGTCACGATCTCGCAGTTCGTGAGTTCGAGCCCCGCGTCAGGCTCTGTGCTGGCAGCTCAGAGCCTGGAGCCTGCTTTCGATTCTGTGTCTCCCTCTCTCTCTCTGCCCTTCCACCGCTCATGCTCTGTCTCTCTCTCTCAAAAATAAAAACATTTAAAAGTTAAAAAAAAAATTAAAAACAGAACAAAAAAACCCCCAAAATGCCCAAAGTGGGTGCCGTGACCACGACCACCTCTCCCTCTGGCTTTTGTGCAGTGGACCCAGTGCTGGTATTCCTGGCCTCATGTGTTCTACAGATCCTTCAACCCTCATACTCCTCCTATTAGTTTCCACGTTTCCTCCCTTCTTCCCAATCCAGGGCCCATTCTTTCACTCCCTCACCCCTTTGTCCCCCAGCCCTCCTGCCCAACAGGACAAGCCCAGAACCAGCCCCGGTCTACTCATTCTGTTCCCATCCTGGTAACTGGTTCACTGGGCCCTCTCCCTGCCCACCCCCACCCCCTGCCATCCTTTTCCTAGCTCGTTTCCACCTTCTCTACTCTCTTCAAAGTCTTGACCATGCCATCCATTTCTTTATTCTCACGAGACGATCAACCAAGAGCCCCTTCGATTTCCTGAACCCCATTCTCAAGAGTTAACTCTGTTTATCTTTTCTTCCCTACTACCCGCCCACCTCAAACACCTCTACCTGGGCCTGGAATTTTACTCCTTCCTTTCTCATCAGGGGCCTTCTGCATTCTTCACCCCTCTGTCCTCTACTTCCTCACCTCTGCCCTTCACTTACTTCTCCGTGTCAGCCTTCGAGCAAGTTCAAATCCTTTCTCTACCATGGAAAGTAACGGCAAATGCTGTCCTCGAGTCCCCGCCCCCTCTAGCTACTTCTCTTGCCTTTAATTCTCTGCCATCCCTACTCCAATTCCTTTTTATATTTCTTTCACAGTGTGATCGGACGTTTCTTAGGCAGGTGTTTTTTTGTTTTTTTTTTTTTTTTTTTTTTTTTTTGTGCAAATGGCAGTGCATTAATTATCTTACTCTCTTTCTTACGGTTTTCACCGAGCCTGGTGTGTTTATGCCCACGCGGGTTGCCAAGTGATGATGCAGTCGGCAGCTTCTAATGCCGCATGGTACCCGAGGTGGGAATCGACCAGATGACACGGCCCTTCACTCTCCTGGAGAACGACGCCCAGGTTGCTTCCAGCTCACCATCACCACAGACAAGGTTGCAAGGAGCACCTTAGCTCAGGTCCTTCTGGGGACCTGTGTGAGACTTTCTCAGAGATGTGTACTGAGCAACAGAACTGCCCAGTCAGACAGGACGTGGACTGTCATTTTGACTCACCTCTGCCGGGCTGTTTTCCAGAATGCTTGCATCAGTCTATACTCCAACTAGCTCCGCATGAGAGTTCCTGTTCCCCCACATCCTGCCAGAGGTTAACATCACCGGCTGTCTCACTCGTGCCGATCCGAGTGAGCATCTTCTCACGTTTGAGCATCTTCACACGTTTTCTTTTAACATTTTGGATTTCTTCTTTTGTAAATTGCATGGTTCACCTCCTTTGTCTCTTTTGTAGTTGTTCCATTCTTCTGCCTCTGCTAACATCCTTGGTATTTACCTACATATACCCACTTGTTGGTCAAAGAAGTTGCGAGTATCTTTTCCCAGTCTGTCGTTTGTGTCTCCATTGTGTCCACCGTTTCTTTAATTATGACAAATTGATCTTTCGTTACTGTCACCTCTCTAGTTGACCCTAGAACGCACCTTTGCGGACTCTCTTGTAAGATGCAGATAATGAGGGTACTTACATCACATGGTGGTTTTGAAGGTTCAACAAGATGGCGTGTCAAATTCATATCGTGAAGTTCAATGAGCACAGTGTTTGCCGTAGTCATAGTATTTGGTAGTATTGGTAATTGTTGGTTTCTTCGTGGGATTTTACGGGTTCCTCAATGACGACTGAAGCTATGGCGTGAGGCAGGAGCTAATCAGATGCCACATCAATCAGTCACATTCACTCTCTCTACCCGGAACCACCTGTGGTCCTGTTCAACCAGCAGCCTTGGGTGGTGGTGACCTCACCTTATCCATACAATCTTATAGCACACACGTTTCCTGAGGCTCTATCACAAAAGCGTGTGATCCCCAAACACGGTTCATATTTACCGTAGGCTGTTCAGTCTGGAACTTATCACCCTGCCCGGTGTTTTGCAAAGTTCCAAACCCATCCGGATCGACTTGGGTGTGTGGCTGCCTCTTCGTCTGTCACCGTGGATCAGATGATCAGGTGGGACTCCCTCTCTGGGAGGACTGATTTCCAAAGGCCGCCTGGGTGAGACTTCCCCGAACAACATTACCGTGAGTCAGATTCACACACGTTTCATTTATCCCCCTCACATAGACTTGAAAATTAAAGGCAGGAATGTTTGTTGGAATGCATCATGGCCGTGATAGGAGACAGAGGCCACTGTGCAATATTCAAGTAATTTTAACAGATCTGATCTCATCCGAGAGAGCTCGAGGTCCCCCGTAGGAGAGGTCTGGTGGAGACAACTCTTGCGACCTGGGGAAACAGCGATCCATCTGCCCAGGCCTGCACCTGCTCAAGGTGTGTTCCAATTGGCATTTTCTTCTTCTTCCAAACAGTGAGAATCCTTACTGAGACCTTCCTATTCTTCTCAGAGAACAAAGATGGCACCATTCCATTTAGCCATTAAGGTGGAAAGAAGTTGCCCTGTGCACCTGCTTCATGCAACAGATATGGGGACACTGAGGCCAGAAAGGGCAGTGAAGCCCCTCAAGGGAGCACAACCAGTCAGTAGGAAAGTCAACTGTAGGACACAGGACTGTCTCCTCAAAGCGGTCCTGTCCACTCCCAAAGAGACCTGTCTCTCCGAGGAGGCTTCCAGAACAAAGGCCCACCTTCTCAACAGTGCGTTGTCCAAGGTGAGCTTCTGAGACTTAGCCACATGAAATGCGGAGCCAGGATAAGGCCCGCTGGGACACAAGTTTGGAGAAGCTCGCCTCGGACGGCCCCTCTCAGCCCGCGAACCACTGCCATCTGGAGCTGTCGTTCACTAAGTGCCTTCTGTGAGGGAGACGCGGCCCGAAGCCATTTTCCCCACGTCACCTCACCTTGTGAGATAGCCTGTAAGTGGCAGGTCTGAAATTCCCAACAATTCTCCTGAAAAATAAAGCGGGATCTGTTCCTAACACCGCAAACGAGGGTGAAATTGAGACAGATTAAAGACTCGCACGTCAGACTGCAACCCAGAACCGGTGCGGGCGATCGACTGCTTAGTAACAAATTACCTCAGAACCTAGTGCCTTCAAGCTGTGTGCACTGTTATCTCTGTGGGCGGGAAACCTGGGTGTCCCTTAGCCGGGGCTTCTACTCCAGGGTCTGTCGCAGACCGCAACCGAGGTCACGACCCGAGCCATGGCCACCTCCAGTCTACCAGGCTGCCCATTGGCCTCCAAGCTCCTGTGAATGTCCGGCCCTCCACAGACTGTGGGCCGGAGGGCCTAGGTTCTTCACCACCTGCTGGCCGGCAGGCCACTATCAGCTCCTTGCTAACGTGACCTCCAACACGCCAGCTTCTGTCACCCATAGAGCCTGCTGGCAGATGGAAAGCCACAATGCGTGGCCATCTAATCACGGAGGGGCCTCGCGTCATCTTTGCCGCACCCCCTTCGTTCGAAGTGAGTCGCCAGCTTCGGCCCGCGCTCAAGGCGAGGAGGGTTCACAGACGTGTGGATGCCAGGAGGCAGGGATCACGGGGGGCCGTCTTAGAAGCTTTCCTACCACGGAACTATAGAAAGAAAAAAAAAATGAGAATTTCTGAGGACGCCGTGGACAGCGAGTAGGCAATGATGGAATGGGCAGAGATAGTTGTGATGCCCAAAACTGACAAGAAACTCCTCTAAATCGGCAAGAAGGAGACAGCAATCCCAGAAGGAGAAAAAAAAAAAAAAATGCACAAAGGCTATAAATAGTCCATTTACGGAAGAGATTCAAAAGGCTAATTAATAAGCACACGAAGAGATGCTCACATTTATTAGTAATTAGAAAATGCCATTAAAACAAGATAGCACTTCACACCTTCTAGAATGGCAAAAGAGACAGCTGGATAGTGCCACGTGTTGGCAGGCATGCGGGGCTTTCATCACTGCTGGTGGGAGCGCAGACCCGAGCGGCCGCCCCCAGGAGCATCTGTGCCACTTGGTAGAATGGATCGCACGTAGGTGCCGTGGCCCAACGGTTCTGCTGCTGAACGTAGGCACCGAAGGAACCCTTGCTCTCATCCTTAAGGATGCCCCTTGTAGCGTTACAAGCCGGCTGTCACATGGGTGCCCTCCCCCCGGGAGCACGGACGGGCATGATGGAGCAGCGTGTGTGGAACCCAAAGCATCACAATGTGTGTTCCTAGGGCAGCGTGAGTACCTGTGACAATCAGGGTGCCTGGGCGAAACAGGAAGGACGCGCGACGAGATACACGACGCGGCATCATTTGCGCAAGTTAAAAATGCAGGCAATGGGGCGCCTGGGTGGCGCAGTCGGTTAAGCGTCCGACTTCAGCCAGGTCACGATCTCGCGGTCCGGGAGTTCGAGCCCCGCGTCGGGCTCTGGGCTGATGGCTCAGAGCCTGGAGCCTGTTTCCGATTCTGTGTCTCCCTCTCTCTCTGCCCCTCCCCTGTTCATGCTCTGTCTCTCTCTGTCCCAAAAATAAATAAACGTTGAAAAAAAAAAATGCAGGCAAACAAAGCGAAAATGCACATGAAACAATATCCACACATTTCCTATCGGCGTAGGAGTGACATGAGGGGACAAAGGGGTAAGTGTGCAACCCAAGAAAGGAGCCAGGTGCAGACCAGAGACACCCCAGTTCTAAGAGCTGGGGAGGAGGAGGGTTTAGCCCTCTGTCTCTGTGGGGAAAACTCAAACAAAGCCAAACGGCAAGTCTTGCCTAACCCTTGAGTCCACTTTGGCGAGAGTGGTAATCTACCACGGGAAAGCACCCCTTGAATTTGACCTTGCTGGGTGCCGCACCAGCTTATTTGATCCCAGTGCTCTTTTCCCACCTAAGACCTACTAATAACGGTTAGAACCTGTGCTTGTTGGCATGTATGTTGGAAAACACAGTTTGCGATAAATCAACCTGCTGACTTAACATTCGCTTCAGTGCCCCAGGAGCTCGTTGTGTGTTTACGCTTGTGCGTGAGTGTGTGGATACAAACAAATGTGATGGTTTCTCCCGGGAATTAATGATTCTGTGCCTCGGCGCGTTTCTCAGAACGGCTTTAAGGGTTAATTTGGCTGGATATGACCTCTGACACGGCTCGTGACTGTCTTCTTTTTTTTTATTTATTTTTTAAATTTTTTTTTTCAACGTTTATTTATTTTTGGGACAGAGAGAGACAGAGCATGAACGGGGGAGGGGCAGAGAGAGAGGGAGACACAGAATCGGAAACAGGCTCCAGGCTCTGGGCCATCAGAGCGGGGCTCGAACTCACGGACCACGAGATCGTGACCTGGCTGAAGTCGGACGCTTAACCGACTGCGCCACCCAGGCGCCCCTCGTGACTGTCTTCTTAAGGCACTGGGTTGTTTCTCTTCTTTTCATCTTGTCCCATGTTTTTGAATGGCGTCTCCCAGTGATCAAGACTGGGCGCTAAATAATTAAACTTTGGGTTAAGCTCGCAGACACAAGGCGTGAGGTCTGATGCGTGGGAACACACACACACACACACACACACGCGCGCGCGCGCGCACTCAATGCCATCCAGCTTCCCAAAGAGGGTCTAGCTTCCAATATTATCAGCACCTGGCAGGATGAGACTATTTTATGTAAATGGATTCATTATTATTAATTTCTGCCGGCGCTGAACGATTTATGAACTGCTTTTCGAATGTAGAAAAGTGGTTCATGAATCAGAAGGAAAAATGTTCCCCAAAACTGGCATCGATAAATAACGACTTTTATTCATGGATCCCGCCCATGGTGTCTTTTATCTTCAGGAAGGATGGGTTGGAAATTACAAAATCATTGCGGGGGGTGGGGGTCGGGGACAAACAAGGAAGTGAGGGTCACGGAATGGGAGAGGTGGTTCCTGAGGCAGTTCAGGGGGCGGCAAGGTGTGCTGGCCGACGTTACCCTCCTGGGCCTTCTTCTCCTGCAGGACCTACTTCCTCTCTTTCCCTCTTTCTCACGTGTGTGTAACTGTGCCGAACTAACATAGTTTTGCACTTCTCCAATTGCAAAGGAGATTCAGCAGGTATCCAGTCTCTTAAAAAAAAAAGTCTTCGGGGGCACCTGGGTGGCTCAGTCAGTTAAGCATCTGACTCTTGATAGCAGCTAAGGTCATGATCTTGAGGTTGGTGAGTTCGAGCCCCGCATTGGGCTCTGTGCTCACGGTGTGGAGCTTGCTTGGGATTCTCCCTCTCTCCTTCTCTCTCTCTGCCCCTCTGCTCTCTCTCTCTCTTTCTCTCTCTCTCTCTCTCGAAATAAGAAAAATAAACTTAAAAAAAAATCTTCATTTGCCAAACACACTTAATTCATTGTCCCAGGATAGACAGCCGGGGAAAGCCACGGGCAAAGTGATGTGGCCGTCACAGGTGCAAGTTCCAGGCCTGTCTCTGGAGAGACGGGCAGAGGCTCTTTGGAGCTGCAGGATAAGGACAGGAATTAAGGACTGTAGGATAAACACTGCTTGAGTGCACATTTCTAGGATCCAGAGTCAGTGGCTACAGGGCTCTTTGGTACCGGTCTTACAATATTATTTTCAGGTTCTGCCAATCAGAAAAGACCTTAAATGCTGCTGGACTGCTGCCTTACATATTTCATAGTTCACGAGGCAGATGGGCAAGGCTTTCCCAGCTTTGGCAGGCAGAGGGAATTCGAGACTGTTCCTAAAGCCCCGAGACCTTGCCAAACGGCTACCTCTCTCACCTGGAGAGACAGATCTGAGCGAACAGTCCCCTCCACGGGCCTCCAGATGGGAACACAGCTACCAAGTCCTCCCAGGGATTTGGAAGTTCATAGGCTGTCTGCACCGGTCTCCAGAGAAGCGATAAATCAAGCTACAAATAATCTAGAGCAGCCTGAAGCTACTGGGGAGTTACCACGGTAGGATTAATGCAAACGCATACCTACTTGGGGGAAGTGGGAGCCAGAGACGGAAAAGCCATGGTTGCAATAGCGGCCCCCCACTCTACCTGCCAGCTCACTCAATCAGCCTTTGCCCAGAAATAAGCAAAAAATTGAACCATGAATCTGCTGTCCCTGCTGGGCCTCATTCCCACACGTCTGTCCTTGGGTGGCCATCTCATGGTGTGTGATTCTAGGGCTTTAAAACATTCCTTTTTAATACAACTACTTAATCTAGCGTTCCACTGCAGAAACAGTGCTCTCCTTCCACACCAGAAGATAAATTGGAAAGCCAGTTGTGGTGGGATCCTGAAAGTTCCTGTGGCCATTCCCAAAGGCGCCCTGCCATCCCTACATAAGAGGTGGCCTCACGGCCATAGTTGGTTGGCTTTCCGTATTAATGAACTCTTTCCTACCTCTGAACCCTGCCGCGAATACACAGAAAGCACTTTAAAAATAAATAAATAAATAAATAAATTTTGTTCCTTTTTGTGGTTCACTGAGTTTATCTGTGCACCATTTCTGGGCAGCAAGTGAAGACCACTTTTCTTTAAGGGAAGAAAAACAAAGGTACAAAGACGATGGGGATCCTACCAAGACATGCCAGAAAGCTGGAGTCACATCGAGATGAAAACTTGTCATTTCTGAGTCTTCTTCTCAGAGATGTGTCCATTCAGGTATTGGATACCTTCTAGGTTCTGCCCCCATGCCGGCCCGTGTGGATATAGCCATCGACAAGACCAAAAGAGCCCCTGCGTGTCCCCAGGGAGTTTATGTTCCTGTGGCAGGAGATGACAGTAATAGGAAGCCATAATAAAATAAAACTGGATAATGAAACGGTGTATATCTGTTTCTATAAAACCGAATGGTCAAGAGAAGGTTTCCAATAAAAGGAAGGAAGGACGCCCGGGTGGCTCGGTCAGTTCAGCATCCAACCTCGGCTCAGGTCATGATCTCACGGTTCGTGAGTTCCAGCCCCACGTCGGGCTCTGTGCTGACAGCTCAGAGTCTGGAGCCTGCTTTGGAATCCGTGACTCCCTCTCTCTGCCCCTTCCCACTCGTGCTCTGTCTCTGTCTCTCAAAAAAATAAACAAATGTTAAAAACATGTTTTTTAAAAATAAAGAAAGAGACAGCAATGTGGAGAACTGAGAGACAAGTCCAAATAGATGGGCAATGGTGCACATGAACATGACAAAGTCAAGGGACAAACAGGGCCAGCCCTGGACATGGCGAGGGGAAGGGTGGAAAATGACGAGTTCAGAAAAGCCAGCTGAGTCAAATCATGCCAAACCGATGTTAAGGTGCTCGAATTTTATTCTTAATGCCATGGGATGATTTGTTGGATGAGTAACCAGGAAGATTAATTTCAATTACTTTATTACCATGGAACTTCGCTGAAGAAATCACACTTAAAAAATATAAATAAATAAAATAAGAAACCAAAACAGAAAGAAACATATTTTCTCAACCTATTGGCAAAACCAGTCCTCAAGGAGAAAGAGTGGATTGGCTGTCGTTAGGAAGTGAGTAAATCACCTATTGCCTTCAAATATCTCCTCTGGTCTGGTTGCTCCAACATAAGCAAACCTCTTTGCTACTCAGGACACCAAAAGGTTGTCCAACTCTGAAGAGGTAGGGGTTGAAAGAAAAGGCATTCGGGAATTAAATATGTGCTTCAATCAGTTGAACTTTTATACAGATTGACTGCAGTGAAAAATTAGAGCTTTGTGTAATCCAATAGAGTAAAATCAAATGCCCCAAATAAATAAATAGTTGTCTTTTTTTATTAGCTTTCCATCACCCCTGGATCCATTTGTAAGTTGCATTGTGTCACCTCTGTTTTCATTTGCAATGTTGCCTCTGAAAACTGTTTTGTTTATTTGAGCTCAGCAATCAGGCTTAAATGTACCAATATATATTGTTCTAAAGTGTATATTTTTTCTGTCTACCAAAGACATAGTGACTACTCCTTTTATGGGAAACCAGTTATTAATCCAATAAGTCTGCATGAATCAATATCTTTGTGAAATGACACCGTGTTCAAGTTATTTTATGTTATGTTGATGGTTAGCTAATTTTGGAATGGAGACATTTCTTCTAGAAACAGACATAGTATAATTTAGTGGTGAAAACGTCAATCACCATAGGTTGTATGTCTTTGTCCGGGCAGAAGAGGGCAGATTTATTGAAGGAAATGCAGCTATATATTCGTTGCCGCGCTGTGACCCACAACATCCATTTTGCTTATAATTTTGTTTGGCAAACTGACATCACCTGCAATCACTAGCGGGAAGATGATGCCAAAAGTCATCGCTCTTGGGTTCTGACTCCGTAGTCTCGCTGCAGGCTGATAGGGTTACCAGTATCAGCATGGCATCAGCATGACACAACACAATGGCATTTTTCTCTGGTGACAGGCATCTACATGGATGCCTACAAGGCATTTTCTACAAGGAAAATCTGCATGATGCTAAGAAAGTTTGTACAATTTCGTCTGGGGAAAACCCAATTCAGTAGAACTACTTTTCCTAATATCCAACGGCCCACTGAGAAGGGTCTGATCCTTGAATTCTCCATTGACTCTGAAGTATCCTCTTTCCCAGTTCCTTTCCCTCTGCCCCTTCCATCCTGCGGGTGTTTTAGCCAAGCCAAAGGAATGGGGAGAGGAAGAGGAAGAATCCAATGGCCCCAGGAGGTGAGAGACAAAGAGCCACAAACGTGGAGATGCAGACATGGTAAAAACTGCTGACGAGCTTGGACAGAGAAAACTCGGAAGCACACAGGAAGTAACAGCCCTTTGGGTACTGAGGTGGCCAAAGGAGTTTAACTGAGTCATAGGTAACATGGTAACTTAGGGACATAGTTTCATCCCTGAGTGAAACGAAGTGCTCACGTGTCACGGTAAAGGCATTTCTCTTCCAAGCCAGTCGTCAACATCAACATCACCAGTGGGATAAGAAAGGCATGTGTGCTAACTTGTTCCATCAATGGCTGCAGTGAGTCATATTACCCAGTGTCCAGGCTCTCCCATATTGACTCTGGGCTTGGCCACGTTGCTTGCTTTGGCTCACGGCTCATCGGCAAACAGGAAGCAAACACTGGGTGGCACCTTGGAGCTGCCCTGTTGGAGCATGGTCACTTGTGAAATGACACGAATAGATAACATTTAAACACTGCTTTTTGGGGGCTCCCGGGTGGCTCACTCGGTTAAGCATTCGACTCTTGATTTCGGCTCGGATCATGATCTCACAGTTTGTGGGTTCACGCCCGACATCAGGCTCTGTGCTGACAGTGTGGAGCTTGCTCGGGATTCTCTCTCCCTCTCCCTCTGCCCCTCCCCCCACCCAAAATAAATAAATAAACTAAAAAAAACCCTCTATCAACACTACTTTTTAAAGAGGTTAACACCTTTTAGATGTATTATCTCACATGTCCTCACCCAGCCCTCTGACTCAATTGCTATGAGAACTAATGACTATTTCACAGATGAGGAAACCGAGGTAAAAGGGCATGGAGAAGGGAGTGCCTTGACCAAGTGACGGGCTGGACGTTAACATGGTTGGATGAGGTTTGAGTCCAGCTGACGCTCTGGCTGAGAGAGAGGTGAGCCCTGTGTCTCCCTCCTAAGTTGCATTCCCCGCCCCCCAGACAGTTGCCCCACGCCCACCACCCAAAAAAGTGTGAAAAGTTAATGGCTCTTAGGCAAGGAATCCCGGAGGAGTTTGATCAGTTTCTGGCCTCTGATTATTTCCCCCGAGGGTCCCCTCTTCTTGCATGGGGCCTTATTCATACTGCTCCAAACAAACACATCGGGACATTGGTGCCAGGAAAACATTAAGGATGGTTGGGTGTATGTGCCCACAAAAGACACAGAGTTGAAAATCTGAGAGCTCTTGCCTGAGAGCCCTGAGGGGTCTGAAGATTTTGTAGGGGGAGGGGGAGCCTTTCACCTTCTGCCTAATGGAACATACTGAAATGAGGTGTGGGCACGTCTCCGCCTCCTCCAGAGCAGACATCTGCTCCTAGAAGTGTGGTCCATACGGACACCGAGGGTTTAGACCCGTCAATTACACCCCACACGGGACTGTTTGCCCCAGCTTTTTCGGGTCAAAGCCCCATCTCCTCCTACCCCCACTTTGTAAAGGCGCTCATAAGCTTCCAGGACTCCGGAAATTGGGAAGGGCAATATGGAAACGTGAGACACCAAGAAGGAAGCCCCTTCTCAAGACCCCCAGGATACAGGATGGGGCCAGGGCACTTCTGAGCCATCCAGCCAACCTGCACGTGGTGCTTTCTCCTGCTACCAAATTACATGAATTCTAATCGATTGACAGGGTCCATCTCCCAAAGAGATGCTGAAAGCAAATGTCACCTATGGGAGGCAATGTGTCCATTGCTGACATTTAGTGATTGCGGGATAGGGAGTTACAGATGGAGAGTGAACTCACAGAGAGATCCTGGGTGGGTGGGCTTGGGCCAGCCTCCTCTCTTCTGTCCTATTTCTTTTTTTTTTCTTAACACTAAAAAAATTTTTTTTAATGTTTATTTATTTTTGAGAGAGAGAGAGAGAGAGATACGGAGAGAGAGAGAGAGAGAGAGAGAGAGAGAGAGAGAGAGAGACTGTAAGCGGAAGAGGGGCAGAGAGAGAGAGGGAAACACAGAATCCAAAGCAGGACACAGGCTCTGAGTTGTCAGCACAGAGCCTGATGCAGAACTTGTACTCACAAACCGGGAGATCATAACCTGAGCCAAAGTCAGATGCTTAACCGATTGAGCCACCCAGGTGGCCCAAGATTTTTATATTATTATTATTTGAGAGAGAGAGAGAGAGCACACAGGCACACAAGCAGGGGAGAGGGGCAGAGGGAGAGAGAGAGAGAATCCCGAGCAGACTCCACACTCAGTGTGGAGCCCGATGCAGGGCTCCATCCCACGACCCTGGGATCATGACCAGAACTGAAATCAAGAGTTGGATGTTCAAAGGACTGAGCCACGCAGGCGCTCCCCTTCTGTCCTATTTCTTGGTTGCGGAACAGGACACCTTAATCCCAACTTACCCAGACTCCACAGTCCAAACCCCGGACCCAGGGCAAAGTCAGAAATGAAATCTTACGAGCTTTCTCTCAATCTGAGTGTCTCTCAGACTCCAGACCTGGTCTACAGGTGCCATTCATTCCCTGGAGAGAGAGGCCTCCCCCAGGGCAGACAGCGCGGAAGCTGCCCCCAACCAGCTGGGACGGACGCCTGCCCTCCTTTCATCCCTACTGGTGTTTAAAGACATCATCTGCCCAAAGGCACCTCTTATCTTGAGCCCAGTCCCCTGGCCCCCAGCACTTAGGTTCCAATTCCAGCAAAAAGGGTTTCCGTGGTTCCTCAAAGACTCAGAAAGCCCTGAGGTCGGAAACTGGTATTGTTCCAGAGGTCTTGTGCAGGCTCCTTTTTCCCAGGAAAGGGCCCATCTGAAGGCAGATTGGAGAGACAGGAACCATTCTCAGTCCTGCCAGGGTTCCCTTCCCTCCTTTCGCATCTCGGGGTTCCTTTAATGAAATGTTCTCCGTCCCAGGCAGGAAAACCATTTCCCTGCAAAATATGAAATCCATTGCTGAGCACTGCAATGAGAATTAACCTTGATTACCGCAGTAATTTACTAATCAAAACTGGAGACCTGCTAATCAAGCTGGAATTGCCAGCTGCTTGATTTTTATAGTAACATAACCAAAATTGAACATTTGGTAAACAAGGGGTGTGGGTCTGATGGGGAGACTGGAAGAAGGGGAGGGAGGGGCAGGGTCTACCAGGCCGGAGGGCGGTTGGCGTTGGTGCCATTGACCCGTCAGCAGGTAGAGCGGAAACAGACTAAACCCCTGGAAATGCAGAAGTTTCTCCTGAATGGGACAGCCCATTGAAACGCATGTAAGGGGTGAGCTGGGGAACAGGCAGCGTTTTCCCAGTCTGGCTTGTCCCAACCTGAGTTGGGTTCTTCTAGAAGCCAGCCCTTAGACAAGGATACTAGTGTTCACGTTTATTTGGCTGGTAACCCCAGAAGACATCAATGGGAAAGCAAGAAAGGGAGAGAGGAAAGGAAAGGCAGGTAATGCCGGAGGCATCGGGAGTAGGTTACTGCTGTGGGCAACCAGACGCAGGTCTGCTGAGACTCACTGGGACACTGTGCAGAAGAGACCACAGATTGGTCTCCCGACCCCCCAGGGTGGCGGGAGCTATTATCAGGCAAGGGATGCCCCCAGGGGCGTTACCTTCCTGGCGTTCTGGGCTGCCTCACTGGCAGGCAGGCTTCTGTGGCCCAAGGAGCTTGCACTAGGAACCAGCCACTTGTGAGTGTCCGTCAGGGCGCAGGTATGATACGGGTGGGGCACCCACCACGTCGGCTACACCGCACGACTCTTCCTTGAACTCCTCTCCCATAGAGGGCACCATACTGCTTCACACTTTTGTACCTGTTGCTCACTCGGACTGGCATGGGGTCAGCCAAGGAGCCTCCCCCTCTGCCCGCACCCCCCGCAAGCTAAATGACCGGTTATATGCCTAGAGCGCCTTTCCTCTCTGCCCCGGAGAACGCCGACCACTCTGTGCTCTTGGATTTCTATTTCTATCCTCTCCTGCTAGGCTAGAAGCTGCTGGAAGACTAGATCATGTCCTTCTTTGCATCCCTCAAGTCTAGAAGAATCCGCGGCACGTGATGTGTTCTCAGTAAATCTCTGCCGATCAGATGACTTGACCAATGAGCCTGGAGAAGGGGCTACAGAGGAACACATCTGCACAGGGGTGGCCTCTATAGTCACAAAACCCTTCCTTGTGCATGACTCTGCTGCACCCTCAGAGGTCCCATGAGACGGTAAGGCAGACATGATTATAACGCACAGAAGGAAATAGAAACCTTGGTTCAATCTAGGCTCAGCTACTTGGGACATCCGCTCGACCACCTCGGGATGATAAGTAGCTGAGCCGGGAACTGAATTCACTGAGACGTGTTGATTCTGAGCCACTCAAGCTGCCTGGACTACAGAGTGTCCTCCCCTGCATGACTCTGGCCTGGGGGTTCTTTCTCCAAAGACCACTCTCATATCTGACCTCTCCCTGACGCCCACAGGATGAACAGCACAGCAGTTAAAGGTGTGCATGCCAGCGTTTGTCTTGACCCGCTCTGTATCCTATGTTCAGTAAGTATTTAATAATTCACAAGGACAGTCAAGGGCACTCTGTATTAGTGTCTCCCTGCAAGCAGCGCTCCTGACTGCTGTGCAGAGATCGGCCGGAAGGGGGCGCTGCTGGTGGAGAGAAAGCCTGTTCAAGGGCTTGGCACAACACAGAGGAGGGTGGTGTGAATTAAGGGAAGGGGCGATGGGCACAAGAAAGGTCATGGAAGGACACAGAAACTACCAGCATCCACCTCTGCACCCCCAGCCCCAGATCTCACAGGACTGCCTCAAGAATGTGCCAGCTGTCCCAAGACCTCTCATCTTGGCCTTGAGAAAGGACATGGAGGTTTTTCCCCAGTGAAGATAAAACAGATCATGCATGAGAGTCCCAGGAGCTGGTTGCAGGGCTGAGCCTGGAGGAGAGACCAGGGAGAGAACTAGCCAGCAGTGGGGAGGCCTGGAGGGCCTACGACACCCAGAGATGACAGGCCGCCATTTTTAATGTAGCAGCGAACAAGAAAGTTCTGAGCAGTCCACACAACAGAAATAGCACCGGAGGCATTTGTGGGAAGGCTCTCTGCCTAGAAAGTTCTCAGAGTCTGGAAAGACCCAGAGGATGGGGAAGAAATCCCTCTGAGCAATTTATTGGCCACTGACTTGTGGTGCCAAGGAGGTATTGATATGGAGAGACTCACCATCCAGCACCATGGACAAGGAGACCAGGGGTTCCCGGACAACTTTCTTCCCCTGTTCACGTCTGCTCTAAAGCACCAGAGATGGTAGGAACCTGCCCAGAAGGTGTCAAAGGGTTGAGTGATGGGGGTCCTGTAGTTCTGCCCCCTGCTCACCCCACATCTCTGTCTCTGTGAACTTGAGCTCAAGCAGCATCCAGCAGGAAAGCTACTGGCGGCCCTTCCTGAGAATCAACTCCAAGAAGGGCTCCCTAGGGAATGTGGTCAGCGAACACCAAAAGAAAGGGATCCCAAGGCTGCTGCGGGTACAGGGACATGTGTCTAGCTGACCTCTACCCTGTCAGCCCCCTATGCTGTGTACGGCCTAGGAGCCAAGGCTGGTCGCTCCTGCTGTTGTTCTCTACGTAAACATGGCTCGGATGCTTCTTTGCTTCTCGGAGGTGAACTGGACATCTGACTTACCTCACTATTACTTACCCCTTTCCCTGGCGATGGGCAGTTTGGTTCATTCCACCATGAACATCCTTCCATGGGACTCCTTGAGCAGTGTTGTTCTAGTGGATACTTATCCAGAGATAGACGTTCTGGAAGGACAGAAGATCTGCACCTTTTCTGTCATACTAGGTCTCACCAATCTGTTCCCTTAAGGGTCTGTGAGATGTGTAGCCCCACTCAGGCTGCCCCCGTCCTCCCCCCCCCCCCGCCCTTCCCCCCCAGCGCTTTACATCACCAGGTTCCAAAGTTCTGCCAATTTGGCACAGGTGATGCTGCTTTATTTTACACGTCACGTGCAGCTGGTGAAAATCGAGCAACTTTGCGTTTTCGGCCATTGGCTCTCGTCTAAGAGGTTCTATGCTTTGCCCATCTTTGCACTGAGATGTCGGTCTTTTTGCTGTATTTTGGATGCTAGCGCTCTTAGTGATTTTAGAGGCTGCAAGTCGTGGAGGGCTTTTTCTCCTCAAAATTCTCCTCCTCCTCCTTTCTCCTCATTTCCAGCACCCAGGTACTGCCTGGGAAATATCTCTACGTCTGGCACACTCTGGGGACTTTTCCCCCATCTCACCTCCCGAAAGCAGAAAGCGCCAAGTCTGACACTTGCTGCTTAAGAAGCTAAGTAACCCTTACAATCCGCTTCTTTGGAGCTTTGTGATTAATAAAAGCCATGAGTTCCGAGGACTCCAAAGGACAGGGCTGTCTTGGGTTGCACATGCTCGGACCTCTCCTCTGGTGTGTGCAGTGGACAGGATTAATTAATTAGTGAACCCCCTCAACCTGAGCCTGGATTCGTTCGGCCTCAGAATCTTTCCTAATAGTCATGGCCACCGCGACGCCATTGAGGTTGGCATGGAAGAAAATCTATATACTGTCATTGCCCCGGTGTAATCAAGTACATGTTAATCATCCCAGTTAGCAAGGGAGTCAAAGCCTCCCCACCTGACAATGATTATCTTATCAGAGTTTTCATTAAGAAGAAAATCCCAGCTAATTTCTTTGACCTCACCGTTTGGGAATATGATACTCACAAGCCAACACGGAGCGAGTGGTTACTATGTGCCAGACACGGTGTGAAATGTATTTTCTCATTGGGCCTGATGGCAGCTACTTACGTGGAATAGTGTCATGTCACAGGATAAAGGCAAAAATGGTCCCTCCGCTGTTCTCAACTTGACCCTTCTTCTTGTAGACCTGGGCTGCCAGGCACCAAGTCTTCTTTCCGCCTGAACCCCGGCGAGGTAGTTATCTTCTGAGATGTTCAAGAGCTTACTGGAACGCGGTGCGTTTTCTTGTTTCCCTGATCTGGAGTGTAGGTCTCAGCCGGCAGGAAAAATGATAGAATGAGGTCTCAGTGGGTAGTCATGCCCACCTGGGGCAGGTGCCAAGGGTGCCCCGGCCAGATCTGCCTGTAGCAGGTGCTATGAGCTATCTCTGGCTGCCTTGACTATACACATCCCCTAAGAATTATCCTCAGAGCTTGGGAGTCACGTCGCCTGGAGATACCTGGGGAATAACCCCCTTCCTCCTTGAGATGGCCTCAACCAATGGCGGACTGAAACAGGAATTTGAAAGCCCACACCCCTTGCCTCAAGGTGGGGCAGCTCTTGGAGTCATTGACGCTCCAGACCTCCTTCCCCATGGGGCTGAGGGTAGACTCCATCTGAACGCGTTTCATTGCCTGGCTTCCTCCCCTCCCCTCCCCCACTTCCTTGTCCTCCCCTCCCCGAAGATTCCATACCAGAGCACTCCTTCCATAAATCCTTGGCCTGAATTCTCTAGGTACACTTTGTTCCAGCATCAAAATTTCTGAGTGTCTTTAGTTTAAAAACCACTGGGCTTTATTCAGTTATAAACTACCCAGAAAACCACCCAGTTCTCTCCTTTTCCTGTGCATGTGCAAACATGCTAACATGCTAAAAGAGTTCTTTTGTTCCTGCATTCTCAAATACCCTGTTAAAATCGGAGGCAGACGTTGCCAGACCAATTGTTGATATGGAAAACCCAAGTCACAGATAAGATAACTTGCTCCCAAAATCTCCACCTGGCAAACGTCACAGGTCACCTGGTATTTGGGTTGAACGTCCTCTTCTTTCAAGCTGCTTCAGCGTGACCCTTACTCACCACGCCTTTGCTTCCCGGGGTCAGAAGTCGAGCCCTGCCCTAATGTGACAAATGAGCACCCCCCATTCCAGTCCAGCCAAAACCATCAGGAATTTTCTGGGTGCTCTCCCTGTTCCAGGGGCTTCAAGTTCATATATTTTAGGGGCTGGCTGGGCAGCTAGTCAGCCTTTGCCGCCTTCCCTCTCATCTTGCCGGCTGCCTCCTGGACAAAGCTTTATTTAAGCTTTGCATCTCTCTGCATCTCGCTAGCGGGCAGGAAGTATGCGCAACGACCCCAGGACAGAGCTTCTGGTCAACCTGTCCTCTCCTGCCCCGCACCTTGGGGACAGGTGCCTGCTTTTAGAATTGCATTTCAAAGCAACAGACTTGCTGGAGGTTGCCAGGTGGAAAGGCATATCGAGAGAGCCACTGAGCAGCAATTATTGAAAGCCCGAGTTTGTTTCTCTCCTTTGCATCGGTATCTGAGATGATGACTCTCTCCGGGGAGGTCGGTGAACCCTGTGCACTCAGGACTGCAACGTGAGGCTGAAACTTCAAAATGGCAGAGCGCGAGAGGGGAGTTTCCGTGTTGCAGCGCGGTGGTTTCCAAGTTCATGCCAATTTATTCCCCGATCAAGAGCAATCCGCCTCACTTTGCCAAATCACGCAATCCTCCTCCCGCCCCCCCCCCCCCATTCCGTCAAGGAACGGGAGACGGTAACAAACAGCATGACGACGTCACAAATCAATTTTATTGAAAACGTATTAGGTTTCAGTAAAACCGAAGGATGAGACACCGGAAGAGAGGAAGCCGGGGGAGAGGAGACAGCGTACCAAGATTTACTTCTGAGTGCTACAAAATATTGAACTAAAAATAACATTAAAGATGAAATTTGTAATGAATCTCAAGCTGCTAAATTCCCCAAGGCTGGGTCTGCCAAAGGCTTTGCAGCAATCCTCTGTTCTTTCCTGTCTTTATTTAAATATTTTATACAGTTGTATGTGTTCATGTGCAGCGTGAACTGTCATGTATATTTCAGTCCACTCTAAAATGGATCTTAGGCTGCCTCCAGCTGAGCGCCGCACGGAGCGGGTCTGAGCGGAGAGGTAGGTTGGAATGAGGCTAAATGGAGACAGATACTTAATGCACTTGTTGTGTGCTTAGATTTGGCTGTCACGGTTTCCGCCTTAAACCTGATTTGTAATTCTCTGGGTCTTGTGACATTATGGCAAGATGAGATGTGCGTAAGGCCCCCATTTAGCAGGGACGTTGATGGACATAGGAGTTAAAGAGAGTGGTTGACGGAGAGCGAGCCCGGATTCGGACCCCGAGGCTTAATGCTCAGCCGACGAACCCGCTCCGTCGGTAGCCGTAGTATTTCATGCTTTTCTGTACATTAGACTTTGCCAAAGTGAACTTTTGGAAGAATAAAGCATTTCCAAGATAAATTCAATTTTCCCGAGTGTTGAACTTAACTTTCTATGTCACTTAGTGATTTACTCGGGTCTGGGTGAAAGCATGCATTTTGCTGGTTCTCACACCGAGGGGGGCCGATGGGGGGTGGGTGGGGAAGCCAGTGAGAAAGCGACAGAAGACCACAGGGCGGTGGGTGTGGGGGGCCTGGGAGGGCCCTCGCGGACTCCTTGCACAGAAGTGGGGGGCGGGGGTGGAGCTGGGGACACGCCCTCCGCGAAGTTCCCGTTTGGTCCCGCAGAGGGGGACAGGCTGGGTGCCTGGCAGACCCCAGTGTGGCACGCACGACCTGCGGAAGCTGCCAGTTCTGGGCGTGGAAGTGTAGGGGTGGGGTGGGGTTCCTTGCAGCCCCCTTCCCTTTCACAGCCTGCTGCCCAAGTACTGCCCAGACTCAGCCATCAGCGCCCCTGGAGGTGGCTTGTCCTGTGGCCTGAACGAGGAGGCACCACTTCTGTCCCAGCACCCAGTGGACGCAGTTTTGCTCCATTCTGCTCCTGGTCCTCCCCCCGCCCGACACATCCCCGGAGAAAAGGCTCATCCTGGACCACTCAACACCTTCCCCTTTGGGGGCTCCCTCGAGTGTTCCAACTTCTGGTGCCTGTCGCCCTTGCTAGCGATGAGGCGCTGGGATCTGCAGGGGGTCTCCTAAGGGGAAGCCGTGGTTCATGCAGAATCATTTGCGGAGGAAAAGGCAGAGACATGTAGAGGGAACCCCAGGGCCTTAACACTGGCTTTTCTCTGAGCGCCGTAGACCTATAATAAATATAATCATATCTGGTTTTCCCAGTGTGTGGAGGGACTACCCAGGGCTGGGTGGCTTCCTCCCCACACCCTCTGTTCCTCTGTCCCCACCTTAGGCTCCCCTTTACCTCTGTGTAGGACCCTGCAAACACCAGGGCAGTCAGACTGGCCTGGCTCCACCCTTCGTTCAAAGTCTTAGTGGCCACCGTGGGAAGTCGGCCAACCTTAGCATCAGGGGTCGGACGGTCCTCAAAATGCTTTGTCCACATCCTAACCCTCAGAATCTGTGACTGTGACCTTGTTTCAAACAGGGTCTTTGCAGATGTAATTAAGTTAAGGGTCTTAGGATGAAATCACCCTGGATTATCTGGGGGTTGGGGGGGTCCCTAAAAATAATGATAAGTGTCTTCACATAAGGTGGAAGAGGGGAAGCCAGTGGCTAAACAGAGGCAGAGACAGGCATGACGATGCGGCCATAAGCCGAGGGGCACTGGAAGCCCCAGAAAAGCCAAGGGATTGATTGTCCCCTGGAGCCTGTGGGGGGAGCACAGCCCGGCTGATGCCGTGATGTCAGCTTCTGACCAGAACCGTGGGGGGGGGGGAGGGGGGGTGCGCTCCCGCTGCGCTAGGCAGGCCAGTTTGTGGTGATGGTTATGGCCGTCTCGTGCGCCCCCCAACTCCCAGTTTCCCTGCTTACGTGGGAGTGAGGTCATGCCCACGGGGACTTGGAGATGTGTGGACACGTCAAGGTGAGGGGGAGGTCATTGACACCGCCTCCTCTCCACGAGCCAAGTATTCCAGACCATCTTCCTGGCCTTTGTCCCTCCCTTTGCCTGCAGGAACCCTGTCCTGCCTTCGAAGGGTGTGTCCTCTAAGGCCCTTCAGGACGTGCACAGACACCATTGCCTCCTGGTGGAGGGCACTGGGCCTCAGGATCAGCAGGACCCCGCCGCGGTCCCTGCTGGGCCTCAGGGAGTCTGAAGGGCAGCGGTCCCTCCGTCCAGCGTCCTGGGGTCTCCACCCAGCCCGTGCCCCCGCCACGCTGCTCACGAAGGCTGCACGGCTGCCTCCATGGTCAAAACTCTTTTGGCTGCAAGTAACCGAAGCCTCTCCTGCGGTCCTAAGCAGCCCAGGGAACTCTTGTAAGGAAGGACGGCCCTGCCTTCTGGGACGTGCAGCCTGGAAATGAGAACGCTCCAGGCCCCAAGTCACATCCCTTCCCCCTCGGCCTCCCTGTCGCCCTGGGCAGACCAGCTCTCCTGGCCTTTTCAGGACATAAGGTAAACATCCAAGGGCCCCGAGTGACTATCCCCAGCACATTGATGGGAGGAGGCTGGCTCCAGGGACCTCCCCACCCTCACTCCCTGCAAGGAGAAGGTGACTGGTATGGCAGGGGTCAGACTTCCCTCAGGTACAGCAGGGGCCTGAGCGGCAGTGGTGGCCACAGGGGTCCATTCTCAGGCAAGTAGGACGGACCCCCTCTTCCCACCCCAAAACCTCAACCAATGCCCGTTATCCCATCAGGCTCTACAATTGCATGAGTTTCTCCCGGGGGGGGAGGGAGGTGGGATCAAGCCTGGCCAGGCCCTGCCTGCGCGGGCAGGCCTCCGTGGTCCTGGCTTCTCTGCAGTGATTTGATTTTGCAGGTAATAAAGACGGCCGTGTGGCTGGGGCTGAAGGGCTTAGACCCGGATTACAACCTCACTGTGCGTCTTCAGGACCCGTGTTCCCAACAGGACTCTCCCGGATGGTTGTAGCTGGTCACGTGCATCCTGAGACTTCTGGAGAGTGGGACCCGTCGAAGTGTCTGGGCCGGGGCAGAAGCCAAGGCTGGCTACACCCAGAAAGACCTGCGGGCTGCTGTTTCTCTCTGCCCTTCCGCACACAGCCAAGCTCTGCCGGCACACTGGTTTATCCTGGGTTAGGACCTCAGCTATTTAGTAGAGACTAATATGGCGTCCATATTCTGGAGACTTTTTCTATCCCCCTCCCCTCCCTGTGTCCTCAGTCAGGCTCTCTGGACCTCAGCCTCTTCATCTGTAAAATGGGCATGCTAAGGCCAGCCTCTCCTGGCGGTGAGCGCCCCCTGGGGTACTTCGAGAAGGGAAATCGGTACCCGGACACAACGCTTCCGCACGAATCCCGGTCACAAGGCAGGACCCTTTGGAATTTTTGCTCTGAAGGCAGAGTTTTCCCTGGTGGGTGTGGAGCCAAGCCCCTGGGAGGCACGATGGGGGAAATTCTGGGAGCTGGCCACGTGTCCCTTCTCACACAGAGAAGGTTCCTTCGAGGGAGAGGCCGCCAGCCGAGGCAGCCTGCCTGTCTTGCTGTGGTTCTGCTAGGTTAACTCCCAGTGGGAATGTGCCCTGCCCTGGCCTTTCTTTGTCCCCTTAACCTCCCTGTGTTTCCTCACTGACCCTAGGCGTGCACTGACTTATGACCCCCTTGCTGCTGGCAGAATACAGGCATTGACACCCAGGGACTACAAGGTGATGATTAGCTCTCAGAAACCTTTGCCCGGGGGTTGGGGGCAGGGGGTGGGGCCGGGCTGTCTCCCAGGGAGGCCACCAAGCCGCAGCCTGATCTGTGACCCTGAGCTCTTGCTTACCAAGGAGGACACGTGTCCTGGGGAAGTGGGCCAAAAAAGTGGCTGAAAGGGGAAAAGAGACTGTGCATTTGTGGAGTGAATACCGAAGGAAACGTCTAGATGCCCAGCCTCTGCCTCATGACCAAGGAAGGCACGCGTGGTGGGCACAACGACAGCCCCCCAAAACGTCAGGTTCTGTCTGAGCCTGTCCGGGCTAGTATAACAAAATACCATAGACAGGGTGGCTTATAAACAACAGAAATTTGTTTCTCACAGCTCCAGAGGCTGGAAGTCCAAGGTCAAGGTGCCAGCATGGTGGAGCTCTTTGCAGATGTGACCGAGTTAAGGATCCTGAGATGGTGAGATCATCTCGGGGATCCCCAAATGCATCACAAGTGACCCTATGGGAGGGAGGCGGGGGGAGGCTTCAGGAGCGGAGGGCAGAGAGAGATTTGAACAAGGCTATGTGCTATGTGTCCCTGTGTGCCCAAAACTCAGCACAGGGCTTGGTACAGAAAAATGAACTACATTTTTTTTTTTTTTTTTGAATGATCAGCACATGTGAGCAGTTCATGGAAAGTGGGTTAGGAAATTAACAAGACAGGATATATTGCAAGGAGGGCAGGTGTCTTTGGGCATCATGTTACATTATTTGTTTCGCATGTTTTAAAGTTTATTTATTTTGAGAGAGAGAGAGACTGAGAGAGAGAGAGACTGAGAGAGAGAGAGAGCATGAGCAGGGGAGGGACAGAGAGAGGGGGGTAGAGACAGAATCTCAAGCAGGCTCTGTGCCATCAGAGTGGAGCCCGATGCGGGGCTCAAACTCATGGACTGACCTGAAACCAAGAGCCGAATGCCTAATGGACTGAGCCACCCATATGCTCCTTGTTTTGCATGTTGATAGGCTTCTTCAAACATGTGCCTTGCTTTCCCAATAAGCCTTAAAGTGTCCTGAAGGCAGGGACCTCCTCCCCCTACAGCAGAGGCCTGCACAGGGCTTAGCATTCAGCAGGTGCTCAATGAAGATCCACTGATGGCTGATTAAACACCTGGATCCAGCTGTACCTGAACTTGCCATCCCTTTGTCCACCGATAAGTTTCATCTAATCCAGTTTGAACTAGATGTCTTTCACACCTCCCATAAGAACCATGGCAAATACAGAACGAGGCTGGGAGGGGATGTGAACTGACTGTGGCACATCCAGGTATAGAACGGATGTTTGCCCAGTGAGGATAGCTACCCATTGGCTCAGGGTGGTTGGCACCGTGAGCCGTGGTTTAGAACGTAGAGTTACAAGAGTCACAAACTTCAGATTTCTGTAAGTCTGGGGAAGGCCCGGGGAGCTGCATTCTTAACGAGCTTCTGAAACAAGGGTTTGGTTCCAGGACCACCTATGGGAGAGGCTGACAAAGATGCCTGGAGTAGAATCAATGAAGCTTTTCGATTTTGCACGAACCTACCACTGACGTTGCAGCTTCGCTCTCTGCTTCAGCATGGCCATAGGTTCAAAAACGTTGGAGGGATAAACACCACAAAATTATCTGGCTCAATTTGGGGAGGAGCCCGGCTGGCCATCCATCGGGATCCATTTGCATATGCTGATGCTCCAGAGGGAAAGCAATTGTTCAGGAGGAAACATGAAAATGCAGTGCAGGGAAAAAGATAGAGTGAACACAGGGGGAACACACTGAGAAGTTTGGGTATAAACATGCCTTTTTTGAGGGCTGGCGATCATTTCTGAAAATTACGGATTTTCAGCATTTGCTTTGGTCGAAGCAACTGTCGCTCTAGAAGCCATAACTTCGAGCCAGAAAAGATGGTGCTTTTATTTAAAAAAAATTTGTTTATTCATTTTTGAAAGACGGAGAGAGACAGAGCACGAGCAGGGGTGGGTCGGAGAGAGAGAGGGACACGGAATCTGAAGCAGGCTCTGGGCTCTGAGCCATCAGCCCAGAGCCCGACGCGGGGCTCAAACTCTCGAACCGTGAGATCAGGACCTGAGCCAAAGTTGGACGCTCAATCGACTGAGCCACCCAGGCACCCCGAAAAGATTGTGCTTTTAGTTGAGTGTTCTTGTCTTTGAGATGAGGCATGGGACCCTCTGGCACGCTAGTGTCACAGGTCCTATTCACAGAGACCACTCTCACATGGCCTCTTCTTCCAGAAGAGTTAAACATCTGTCCTGGACGTGCTGCGGTCCCTCGACCTTCATGGAAGAGCTGTGGGGTGGATGGCAGAAATAATGATGGTAAACAAGGGAAAAGCATGAAACCGGGTGTCGGGAGGCTAGGAACCCCAGGAGGGCTTCTTCCCCTCTCTGGTCCTCAGCGTTGCCATCTGTGAAATGGGGGTATGGGACTCCATCAACATGGGCACTTAGCGGGTAGGGGTAGTCGGAAGGGTTTGAGGTAGCACATGAGATAACAGTAGACGCCATGTGGAAACCTGCCCAGGCTTTAGTTCTTTCCGTCCATCTGATTCCATCGAGGTCAAAGACTCAGTGTGGTGCCAGGACACCCCGAACATCTTTCTCACACTCTGTTCGTCTTTTTCAACAAGGGGATAGACATAAGGCACCGAACTCTAGGTAAGCAAAAGTATCTAGCTCGCATTCAATAATGGTGGCTTGTTTTCATTTTATTTGAGGCAAGGGACCATGGTCTCACACCCGTGGAAACGATCTAAAAGTTCCTTCCAAATAAATGCATGTGAGTACGAAGGATGGGGACAAAGGGAACGGACACACTGGGTAAACACAAGCGCGGATGTAGGTGGCAAACAGTATCAGAAGCCTGATATTTGCGGATACCTGAAACTTCCTGTCCCCGAGAACCCTTCTGGCTCATCCTTCTCTAAGGCTTTATAAGAACCAGTCACTGCTCTCAACCGGACACCTCTTGTCCCTCACGTGCATTTAGGGGCTGGAGCCGCAGTGACCACGGACCATCTAGCATAATGATCGCCTTTCTTCTCCTGCTGAGATGTCCAACCTGCAGCCACAGCGAATACTGCCCGTCTCTCATTGATGCCATTTACGTCTGCATCATCTTGGATTCCCATGGCACTGATATTTCCATCAAAAGACATATCTGGGTGTGTGTTCTACATCAGAACCCGGCACGTATTTCCTCTGCCTGTTTACATTAAAAATACTCATTACGATTCAAATTACCTTCAAATTATGCTCATCTGGATTTCTGTGCTTTATAAAGACTCCCATGCCTGTCTCTTCCTGAGGTTATAAGTTAAAATATTTTTATGATGATAGAAGCTGCTTTAAAGACTCCACAGACATTTGCTAAACTGTAGATAAGACAGTTTCGTGCTGAATAAGGTCTCTCTCACAGCCCACTCTGAGAGAAGGGAAACTGAGGCAGAGAGGTCTGGAAAGGGACGTGGCTTTAAGCGTTAACGTGAGGCTTCGTGGGTTAGTTCGGGCAGTATGCTGGGGGCTGGCACCCTACACGGTGATCGTGGGTTAACTTCACCCATCACTGGTGGTATGGAGGGAATAGCTAGCATTGACCATCCTCAGTTAGAATGCTTTGCATTCTAGAAATTTCATCAGCAAACAAAAGGTATGGGAAAACATGTTTTAGCTAATATGAGAGGGAGGCTCCCAACAGTCAGAGTTTTCAGCAAAGAAATACACGGACTCAAAGGCAGTGAGTCTCAAAGCACCTCAGGAGGATCCTAATCAGAGGCCCGATGGCCACCTGCCATTGTAGAAGAGGTTGAAGCATGGGATGCATGGCCTCCCATCCTCGTCCAGCCCTGGGACAGTACGTTCCATTCTCTGTGTGACAGAAGTTTTGGTAGCAGGTGAAAGACACCCCACCCAAATAAAATCAGGTGAAATGTATTAGTAGACAAAGGGACCACAGATTCAGGTATGGCTGGACGACAGGATCAGAAAGCCGTCACCCCCCTCCTTTCTGCCTTCCCAGGGGCTTCATTTTCCAGAAATCAGCAAAGCTGGCCTCCAGCCACTCCAGGCTAACAGTCTATCAGTCAAGCAGGCTGAGCAGGAGAAAGTCTCGAATCCAACTGGGCCAACAAATGTCTTGAGATTTTGCTAAGAACATAATCAGAAAGACTCACAAAAACTTCTATACAAGAATGTTCCTTTGTATCTACCTTTTTTTGACAAAACAATTAAAACACCTTAAATGTCCACAGGCAGAGGACTGCTTAAATGAATGGTAGGATATCCAAAGAGTGGAATACTATGCAACCAGAAAAAAGGGTGCATTCAGACAATGATGGCACGAAAACACTCTTGATGTACTGTTTAGCAACATATATCATAGAAATTAATAATAATAGAAATTAATGGAATAAATTGATAAGATAAATAATACGTTCTCGGTTTTGTTACAAAATACTTAACTAATAAAAAATTGGATGCAAACTGGATGCTGTGCCTACTCTGGGTAATTCCTGACCTGACCCTCCCTCTTTGTTTTTAGGTCATTTGAAATTGGCTTCTTGGACGATGTAAGTCGTGGCCACATATCTGAGGGCAGGAAGGGTAAGGTTTGGCAGGAATGACGGGAGACCATACACACATGGCCGGAGAACTGGCAGAAAGAATTCATTAATTTGCTGTGGGCCCACCGTGTATATACCAGACTCTCAGAACACAGTGCCCAGCAGGGGACGCGGACCTGGATTCCTGGGCCACAGAGGGTCACACACAGTGGGTGACTGTGAGCGTGTACGAGGCCAGCTGGCTGTCGCCCGCTCAGGAAAAGTCACACATGCTATTTAGCAACAACCAATGCCCAGTGTAATGAATGAATGAATGAATGAATGAATAAGTAAATGCCTCCCCGACCCGAATAGGCCAGCTGAGCTGGGTCAGTTCTGAGGGCATGCGTAAAAAGGACAGCTGCCCCAGAGCTCTGTGGCCCCACTGGCTGGGGGGCCCAGGGGAAGGGGGGCTGGTGGTATGAGCTGGAGGGACCGCAAGTTCAGCCTGCCTCGTGCAGACAGAGCAGGGGGCTCGGGGTGCGGCTGAGGGCAACTCCGGAGAACAGAGGGGGCAGCCCAAGGGGGCAAACTGTGTGCCTTGGGGGAAGGCCCGGGAGCGGGGGGAGCTGCCCCCTGCGCTGGCCTGAGGAAGTCACACGGCCCCCATCTCTGGGGCAGGTACTGCTCTGAGAGCCTGGGGATCCCCACAGGGGGCCTGAGCCAGTCACACCGAAATCCTGCCAGTAGTGGCTCGCTTGTCATCCCACTCTGCCTTAGGCCAAGCTGGTACATGTGACGGCTGTCACTATTGCAAGAGGGACCTCTGGCAACACAAAGGAAAGCATCAAGCTGGCCAGGCGTGGCGCCCGACGAGGTCTAAGGGAGGTCTGGCCAGAGGCTTAGACTATGTTATGGGGATTCGCTCACAGCATGGCTGGACCAGGGGCAAGCCAACGCCCATCAGCGACCCCAGGACCACACCTTCCTGTCTGCCACCACGAGAGCTTCCCAGCGGCTCAGACACAAGTCCCGCACCCTGCTCTCAGCAGCCCAGACTGGCCTCGGGGGCCTGATCGGAGGACGCGGGTTCAGGCTGGAGCAAGGCTCTTCTCCCCAGAATTGGGGGGCGGGGGGGTGCTGGCGGACGGGCTGCGGAGGTGGTTTCTAATGCCCCCTAAATGTCATAGACTGAGAATATGAGAGAAGTGCTTCTCTCCAAGGCAAACGAGGCTCGGCCAGTGGAAGAAGGAGGAAAAAGAACTGAGCCATCAAAACCGACATCTGTGTGAGTCCATTATGAAGGACACCCCCGGGGAAGGCTCCCCCAGCCCTCTGCTTCAGCCCCAGACAGGGGGCCTCCCGCCGCAAGTGCCTGTGGGCAAGGAGAGGGGAGCTCGTTGCCCCGTTTACACCCTTTTTATAACATGCTTAGAAAAATGCACCTGGGAGGGCAGAGTTGCACTTTCCACCCTCCCCGGCTCGTGTTTGCTGTTAAAAGAGCCCCGTCCCCTGCTCTGCGTCCCGGGGACTGTTCTGACAGCGCGCATCTCTCTTGGGACTTTAATTACTCTCCCAGACTCACAAACATCAGCGATTCTGATCCCAGATGAGAAGGAAGTCAGTTTGGGGCTTTACCTCCTTAGTGTTTGCAAAGCATGGCCTGCTGAGAAGTTTTTCACAAAACAGCATTTCTCGCTTCTCGGGACAACAGCAACGAAAAAATTGAATTACATATCTGCCTTTTCTCCCTTTTTATAGAAATATTTATGATCTATCTACTAAATAATGCATTTGAGGGCGACTGTAGAAGTGCGTACTCTATGTATACGCATCAAATAGGACACAAGCCTTAAGTTATGTAAACATAATTAGACTGACAATATCCGACTCCACGGTCCCATATTCAGGTTTCCACTTTTAAGGTACATGTTTCTTTCTTAGATGAATCGGCGTATGGACCACAGTCCCAAAGACTGAAATTTATTATCGGGAGTGCTTGCATTTTTTAAAGCTTTTCTCCCTCGCGTACACACAGAGGATTAAATGGTGTCTTTAATTTCTGGATGTGTAAAAACAAACCAACAAAAAAAATTTCTCATGGATTTTAGAGGCTCCAGCCATGTGTGCGTAGAGTTTTCCCTTTCTCTGTTCTTCCTTCCAGCTCCTTTGGGCAAGAGAATTGAATCAGGCGGCAGAAAAGGCAACTGATGAGGGAAAGTCGCTCAGGGAGGTAAGAGGCACCCTGAAATGCCCCGGGGCAAACTTTCTGGTCTTCCTTTCCATGTTCTGCTTTGCCACTGGCACTGCTTTTCCAGGGAGGCAGTCTGCGTATCCCCCACGCTGCCTCCGGCCCAAAGGCCTGGCCAGTTTGTACCATATGACTAATTCCAGCTAAACTGTCATGGATCAAATAGCAGCAAAATATTTCCAGTTGCCAGTCTCCTGTTTTCCAACTGTCCCTCTGTTATCCGTCTAAGTAAACATTTGTTCTGCTTATCGTTTCTGAGCAAAGACATGAATCACTCGCCTAGAAGAAACCACAGCCGCAGCTGTTGCCTATTAGGAACCGACATGTGGGAACACGGCCTGCTAAACTGGACTCCAGAACTAAGTTTGCTTTTGGTTTGCTCTCATTCTAGAAAAGGAAGCCCAGGGCACTCTTGTGAACCAGCAGCTGGGACCGGCCTATCGTTGTGCGGTAGGACATTGGAACAAGCAAATTCAGAAACTGTTCCTTCCACTGGTTTGCCAGCACACCCGCAATCCCACCCTTGGTGGCTGTCCCTTGGTGGAAGATGCTGTCTTCAGAAGGTTCCTAGAAGGGTACCCGGATGTCGCTTGAGGGTGGTATATATACGTGGACCAGGTTGCCCTCCTTGAAAACCTTGAGGAGACCTTTGTTAGATCCTGGCTTCTAAGGAAGGATGGGAGGGAACCTTAAGTCGATGGCTCTCAAGAGTGTAGGGACCTGTCTACTTCTTTAGCCACTTGCATGAACACCGTATTTTCTAATAGGTTCTCTGCTGGTCATTTCTATACGCTTCATATACATATACACCGACTAGGTGGCAGAAAAGGTGACATAATCAAAGAAGGCAACAGACAAGGAAACACAAGTTTTAGAGCAGAGGAGCCTTTGGGGCCTGGTGGATTGTCCAAGTGGGCCTTGGAGGGCAGGAGGATATAGCTTCTGTGAGGGTGGGTTAAGACAGGGATGCCCGGATGAAATTCTAATGAACAGGTTTGGAACTGAGAAGAGGCAGTGACACAAAATCCGAGGAAGTCCCAAGCCCCTCCCAGGACTCTGGATGTAAATCAGACATCGTGTCCCTTAGAGGAAGGGCAGTGACCTCATCAGATGATCCTTCAAGCCCTAAATCCCATTAATCTTCTAAAGCATAATGCCTAACAACGGGAACCTGCATACAATAGGCGCACAATAAGTGCACAGTGATGGAGATGGAAATACATTTAAAGCTGGTCCCCATCATCACAATTTAAAACTTTTGTTCTACAGAAGACAGAGAAGGAAGTGAAAAGAGAAAATACTTGCAAATCACCTGTTCAGTACAACAAAGAGTTTGCACCTTTCATATATAAAGAACTCTCAAAACTCAATAGCATCAAAACAAACAATTAAAAAAGTGGACAAAGACTTCGAGAGACTCTTTACCAAAGGATATAAGGATAGGGAATAAGCACATGAAAGACGTCCAACACAACTAGCTATTAGAAGAATACAACATGAAATTGTGGCTGGATACCATCCTGTAACTATTAAAATGGCTAACACTAAAAAAAATAAATAAATAAAAATTACTATCCATAGCAAGTTCTGGTAAAGTCTAGCAACAGTGACCTTCAGACATTACTGATGGGGATGAAAAATGGTACAGCCACTCCAGAAAAGGTTTGGCAGCTTCCTATCAAGTTCAACAGACACATACCATTATGACTCAACAATTCCACTCTTGGGTGTTTACCCAAGTGAAATAAAAATGTATCCTTACGCAAAAAAAAAAAAAAAAAAAAAAAAAAAAAAAAATGTATGCAAGCGTTTGTAGCAATATTTACCATAATTGCCCACCCCAAAAACAATGCAAATATGCTTCAAGGAAGAATGGGAACCTACGCTGTGGTACATCCATACAACGGGAACGCCACTCAGGCTTGCAACATAGCAGCAAACATTGCTACATGCAACCATTCGGAGGAATCTCAAAGGCCTTGCGCCAAGTGAAAGATGTTAGTCTCAAAAGGTGACATGCTATACGATTCCATTTGAATGACACTCTGCAAGGGACACAATACAGTGATGGAGAACCGATCAGTGATTCCCAGGGGTTAGTGGTGGAGGGAGAGCATGTCTATAAAGAGGAAACATGAGGGTGTTTGGGTGACAGGGGGGTGGAACCGCTCTATATCTTGGTGGTGCCATTAGTCACACGAATCTATACGCGTGTTAAAATTCACAGGAACTGTATGGCACAAAGAAAGGTGGCCTCCTGACTTGCCTCTGCTCTGTGAGACGGCACTAGGGGTTTAATGACAGACTTTCCCCCAAGCCCCTTATTTGGGTTGCATTCGCGGACCTCTCAGCTGAGTCACCTTCCCATCTTCCAAGAGGACATGGAGGGGGTCGTAGGCTCACGAGAGGGGATCGGGCAGTCTAACTATTCCCCTCCGGAGACTTTACCCCACAGTGACCCTTGTGGTGTCTTCTGATCTACTTTGGGGTTCCAGCCGCAGACACATAGCCCATCCTTTGCAATACTGGGTTACGGCTGTCTGCTCATTCCACAAAAAGAAATGGAGCTTGTATTTTAGGTTGGCATTCCTCTCCTTTCATTTATTTGCTGTTCTTTTTGTTGTCGTTGGTTTGTTTGCGGGGAAGAGTGCTCAGACGAGGAGGCAGAGGAGACTTGTTTGTCCTGCCAGCTGAACTTAGACCCCAATAAGCACATTATCAGAAAGCTGCTGGGGCTTGTGGACCAACAAAAGGAGGGATTACACCAGGAAAGAAAAGATATAAGCTGCAGGGCACAGGGGATCCAGAGGCTGAAAGAGGTGAAGGAAATCCCTAGGTTGGTGGTGATGGAAAGCCCCAGATGCTACTACCTGTGTGGTCGCTCACACGGTAAGGAACCAGACTGCACATCGGAGGACCGCAGAGGGGATGCGTCCAGGGGCAAGAAGAAACTGTTACGGCAGGTGACCCGACGTGTCTGACCTTGTGGCACACTCTCAGTACCAGAGGGTGCAGGTGTGGGCAACCTTAATCACGTGCACAAAGAAACTCAAGCAGTTTGGCTCCAGGAAAGACAAGGTGAGAACGGAAACAACCGAACAACCCTGGGACATCCCTGGCCTCAACACGCAGCAAGAGCTACATAATGAACAATGAGTATTCGTTTAACGAAAACTTGTGACGTAACCGTCGTGAAAGAATGGGCAGGGGGAGGGGAGGAGTGGGAAGGCCAAGGTCACGCCACCAGTAAAAGCAGGGTCTAGAACGCAAGTCTGTAGATGTCAGCTCCGTGATGCTCGTCTGGGGGGGGCGGGGGGGAGCGCCTGGAACGGCACCATTCACTGGGCACAGTTAGGGTGTGCGTGGGGTTCATGTCAGCAATGGGAGAACCAGTGGCATTGGCATCTGTCTTTCCCAACAAGGGGAAAAAAGTGACTGTGAACAGCCCCGGGGGGTGTCCAGCGTGACGAGCAGGGCCTTTACCCTC
Organism: Leopardus geoffroyi; assembly: GCF_018350155.1. Lineage (NCBI taxonomy): Eukaryota > Metazoa > Chordata > Mammalia > Carnivora > Felidae > Leopardus > Leopardus geoffroyi. The sequence goes on from NC_059335.1 coordinate 21,464,245, forward strand.
TGGGCTCGGGCTCCTCAGTTGTAAAGGGCTCTGCTTCCTGGCCGGTGGGGAACAGACAGACCCAAGCTGGGCTTGCCCGTGCCTAGCTGGGAACAGTGACTATGAAGACGACATTCGAATCTCGGCTGGCACTTGGAAGCCTCAGCCAGGATCCTCTGCTCAGAAATAGGATGAAACCCCAGGGCTCACGAGCCCCGGAGAAAGACGGACAAAGGAGCTGTTCTCGTCGAGCATGCAGGTCTGGGAGGACTTATCTCTGAGCACCCAGACAACAGGACAACAGGTGGGGGTCCTGGCCTGGATGAGGGCTCTGCTTCCTCGGGAATTCTAGAGGTGGGCATGTTAGGTCAGAGAGAGGAAGTGAGAGAGTTCTGATCGTCACCCTGTCCCATGACGGCCGAAGTTATTAGGTGCCCATCTTCTTCTTCCCCTAAGGAGAATCAACATGACTCTCTTATCCTTGCCTCAAGCCCTGCCTGTGAGCCCTCGACCGTGATGTTCCCCTGCCAGAAGGGCCTTCCCCCTGCTCTGACCCTTCTCCACTTTTCCAGAAAAGGGCTTCGATGGGAAGGTGACAGGCCCAGGGGCCTGCAGTGCGTGACTTCAGAACCGAAAGCCCAAATCCAACTACTCATCTCCTCTTGAAAGCCACCTACTGTTGTTCCAGAATGGTGCGGCTGAGGCTTTTCTCTTCATTTGATCGCAAACTCCTTGAGAGCAGAAATTGCCTCACTTAGCGGAGGCTAACAAAGCGTAACAAAGCCACCCGGCATGCAAAGCGCGACAGAGCAGATGTTTATTTCTTGCTTGGATGGCAGTCTGCAGCGGGTGTGCCCGTCCACACCGTCCTTCAGGGATCCAGGCTCTCTCTACTTTGTGCCTCGACTTGATTTTACCCTGGTTCCTCGCCACTATCTGCATCCAGCTAGTAGAAGGGAAAAGAGCACGGAGTACCCCCAGGGTGCTTTTTATGGGTTAGACTGAAGGTAGAACACGTCACTTCTGCCCACGTTCCATCTGACAACATTTAGTTAAAGTCACACTGAATTGCAAGTAAGAAGGAGAGGTATGGTCTACTGTGTCCCCAAGAAGGGTGTGACTTTGGTAGATCGGTGCTTCTGTTCCCCTGATCCCCGCCTCGGTCCAGAGCCCAGCAGAGAAGGAACTTGAGATGTTCCACAAGGGCTCAGGGAGTTCGCCCTGAGGTTGTCCTGGGGCTTAGCCAACCTCACACATCTCTGCAGAGGGAGGAAACCGGCCGGCTCGGGGCTCAGCTCTACCTGGGACACCCTCATACGTGGACCTGCCAAGCCTCTCAGAGGAGGCGGGCTCCGGCGCAGCTGTGGTTGCATCAGCAAAACAGACCGGAGGCTGCCCTCGTCGTCCACATAAACCCCATCCTGGCTTCTGCCCACGGACGTCGCAACCTGTGGGGAAACCCATCTCGTGGTGCCAGTGGGTGGGCGGCAAGTGCCTACTGAGATACTGGGATGCCAGAAAGCTCGCCGGTCTGGTCCACCTGTCCCGGAGCAGCGCTAATGGGGCGGGGTGGAGGCGCATGGTGACAATGGCCTTGAAGGGAGTGGTTTCTATAGAACCACAGAGACAAGAGCCAGAGCAGAGATGCTTAAGGAAAGAACAGAGGCAAGTGGGCTGGAAGGGAACTTTCCCGATTACTTGGGAAAAATAAGGCTGAAGGTGGTAATGTGTATCATGACTCATCCACATGCACACACCTGGACCAGGTACCCCCTCTCCAGAAGCCCTGCTTTTTGCTGTTGCTGTCTAGCACCCCATCTTTACTCCCCCCAGAGAAGCAGCCTGCTCAGGACTTGGGCGCATCGGTGTCACGATATGCTAGGTGGGGTTCCGTCGCAGAAAGGGCCCTGGGATAGAAGCCGGAGATCGCTCTTAGATGTCCTACCTCCAGAATAGACCTTGGCTCTGCACCCCACTGCCACGGCCACCCCCTGGCCCAAGCCACCGCCCTATCTCACCTAGACAATTTTCACCGCCCGCTCACGGCCTCCTTATCTCGCCCTTGACCCTGAAGTTAATTCCCTGCACCTCTGCCTTTGTGATCTTTTAAGGATGTAAATCCAATCTTGTCACTCCCTTCATTTACACTTCTGACTTTCTCTATCCCCATCTGCCTGTCCCCTGTCTACTTCATTTTCTCCACAGCAACTCAGTCTACCCATAAGCAGACTTTATTTATTTTTTATTTTTGTAATGTTTATCTTTATTTTTGAGACAGAGAGAGACAGAGCGCGAGCAGGGGAGGGGCAGAGAGAGAAGAAGACACAGAATCTGAAGCAGGCTCCGGGCTCTGAGCCGTCAGCTCAGAGCCTGACGCGGGGCTCGAACTCATCAACCGAGAGATCATGACCTGAGCCAAAGCCGGACGCTCAACCGACTGAACCACCCGGGGGCCCCAAGCATATTTTACTTTCAGTCATTGTGCTTGATGATTTTCCCTCGCACTGGAAGGCGAGGTCTGTAGGAGAGACCTCTGTCCTGTTCGCCTCTGTGTCCTGGGACCTACGAGGTGAGGTGTGCTGATGTTTATGTCAGACACCGGGTTTCTGTACGTCTCCCGTTCCTCAGCTGTCAAAGGGGGCGGTGATCTATGCTGTGTGGTTTGCTCCTTAGGGTTTTGCAGGATTAGATGAGAAGATGAGGCCGTCAGACCCCGCAGTCTGTGACACAGCCATGCCACCAGGGTCACCGTCAGGCTGCTGTGAAGGACTCCAATTTTTGCAAGAAGCTTTCCCGTCATCACAGCCTTTTTTGAGGTTGAACCATGGCCTCTTTCCCCTGAAAACAATACCTAGAACATTCCTCCCAGCTAGGAAACCTGGGAGTCTATTGAAAATAAATTAGTAATGCCTCATTCTCAACGAGACAGTCTCGGGGAGACTTATAATTTTCTTTTTTCTAAGCGCACAGAATAACATATATCAAAAGGAGCAATACCTTGTGTTTTGACTACTTTGACCCTCTTCAACCTCTGCCAATTTTTATCTCATTTTTGTTTAACTTTATACATCAGAGTTTAATTTGAGAGCTGGTCAAGAAGACAGTGATGTATAGGCTACATCAAGTGCAGCTGAAATTACCCTGTCCCCGGAGACTTCGGGCTGAAGGGAGGTTCCCTATCCTGTTTCAGGGGGTACAAGAGGAATGGTACACTTTGCCCCTTGAACCCAGCCTCCCTCCACCCAGCAGGCTTCATCTCTGCCTCGCGTTTATTGATTTGGCCAGGTTTGAAAAGCTCACGAGATTGCATCCATCCACGGCTCTTGCCTCCCACGGCTGCCATGGGCTCAAAGCATTGGCAGCTGTGGACGATGTCATTTTAGGAACCAGAAAAAGGAGTTCTATTAGCATTGATTTTTCCTCTTTTTCCAATTGTTATCTTCTCTGGGAAAGCGTGTCCAGTCGGCAGTATCGTCTGGCCGGAGAGAATGCTGGCCTTGCTTTTCTGAATATCCAGAGCAGTGCCTGACATCCCCCAGATTACATGATAAGGATTGATGCATGAATGAATGAAGAATGAATGAATGAACTGCCTTCTGCTTCCCCTTAATGCCGCTGTTCAGCTGGCCCCAAGTATTTTGCGAGAGGACGACCACAACAGATGAACGGGTCACTCACGTGAGAACCGGTGAGCCGCTATCTGTCCCAAAGACTTTCCAACTGGAGTTTAGGGACGCTTGGGACCAGAAGGGACCTTGAGATGCTCCTACTGAAGTCTCATCTGTCAAATCAACGTTCACCAAGACGGCCTCGCCGGACAACCTCTATTCAACACCTCCAGGCAGGGACGCCTGGGTGGCTCAGTGGGTTAAGCACCCAACTTCAGCTCAGGTCATGATCTCACGGTTTGTGGGTTCGAGCCCCGCGTCGGGCTCTGTGCTGACAGCTCGGAACCTACAACCTGCTTCAGATCCTATGTCTCCCTCTCACTCTGCCCCTCCTTCGCCTATGCTGTCTCTCTCCCTCTCAAAAAATAAATAAACATTAAAAAATTAAAAAAAAAAATAAACACCTCCAGGGATAGGCCAATCACACCATGACCTGTGGCTAGCATTTTTAAAAGGCATATTCCCTCCATAGCACTTTCCACAGTGTGCAATTACATACTTGTGCAATTATTTGGTTAAAGTCTGTCTCCGCACGAGACCCCAAGAACGCTGATAAGTTCTGTAATGAATTCACAAGAAAAGTCTGTTGGTTCACCTGTATCCCTAGGGTGGGGCACGGGGTTAATATCTAGGAAGCGCTCAATGAATATTTCTGAGTGAATCAGTCCACAGGAGCTGGGATGCAGGGGATACCGTAGTTTGTTAGCAGCAAGGCAGGAATGAGGGCAACAGGTGAAAACACCCAGGGGTGGAAGTCATGTTACAACCTGACCACCTGCTCTGCTTTCAACCCAAAATCCAGGAAGGGGGTTGGGGGAGCCATTAAGACATAGCGGGGTTGGGGCCAAAGATAAAGATGCCGACAGTGGCAAATATCTCTGGCAGATTCTTTGCTCTAGACCCGCACTGTCCACAACAGGTAGCTTTCAGCCGCCTTGTGTGGCTGTCACGTGCTTGAAATGTGACTGGCCCGGCCGGCCCGCAATGTGTCGTAAGTGTAAACTACACACCAGATCCGCAAAGTTTGCACGAAAAATAACGTAAAATGTAACATTGATAATTTTTATGTTGATTGCAATCTCGAAATAGTAGTTTTTAGACGTAACCGGCTAAATAACATGTATTATTAAACGTAATTTTACCAGGTGCCTGGGTGGCTCAGTCGTTTGAGCATCTGACTCTTGGTTTTTGGCTCAGGTCACGGCCCCACGATCGTGAGACAGGGCCCCACATCGCCGGGCTCTGCACTGAGTGTGGAGCCTGCTTGGGATTCTCTCTCCCTCTGTCCCTTTCCTGTTTACACACTCTCTCTCTCTCTCAAAATAAACAAATAAAACATTAAAAAAAAAGTAATTTTACCTGTTTCTTTTGCCTTTTTTGTTTTAATGCAGCTACAACAAAATTAAGAATTGCCTGTTCCAGAGGAAAGGCCTTGAGTAAGGAATTGATCAAGAGCCTCCCCATGAACGCTTGTAACCGTACTGACTGAAGTCCTGTCTGTTCTGCAGCCGGTGTTGTGTTAGGTAAAGGTTTAACCTTTGATTCCATCATTTTACTTTTGGGATGTCATCCTGAAGAAATAATCTGAAATGTGAAAAAAAAAATTCTTTATACACAAAGTTATTAGTTATAGCATCGTATAATAGGAATGAAAACCACAAGATAGCCTGAACATCTAAATAGTGGAAGAATGGTAATATAGGCTCTTACATCCATGCGAGGGAATATTACGCAGCCGTCAAAAACTCTGTTTACCCAAAATTTGATCATAACATGGCAAGAGGCTGTGACAGCCCTCAATCAAAAATTCATAATTCAAAACTTCTTAAACAATATTACTGTCACTCAGAGGGTAGAGCATTGGGGACAGCAAGTGGAGGGGGTCTATCCAACCATTAACAACGGTGGTTGTCTTTGGAGAACGAGATGATAAATGACTTCTCTCTTCTTCCTATTTATTTTAATTTTTTTATTATTTCTTTTAATGTTTATTTCTTTTTGAGAGAGAAAGAGACAGAGTGCAAGTGGGGAACGGGCAGAGAGAGAGAGGGAGACACAGAATCCGAAGCGGGCTCCAGGCTCCAAGCTGTCAGCACAGAGCCCGACGCGGGGCTCGAACCCACAAGTCTGAGATCACGTCGGACGCTTAATCGACTGAGCCACTCAGGTGCCCCGTCTTTCTAATTTTTCAACTATATTTTATTTCATAGGATTTTGATGAGAGAGGACTATACGTATCGTGTCTCAAGGAAAGAGGGCCGGTCACAGGAGTTTGTCTGAACGTTGTAAGAGGCTGCAGGTGGAAAGGCACGTCCGTTCACGTCTGCACCTTCGAAGCATGCACACCGTCACAAGGCAAATACCAAGCCTTCCCTGTGGAAGTGCATCCTCTGTGGATATTTATTCCCTCGGCAAGTCAAGGCCTGCTCCCGAGACCCCTCTTGGCGGTCCCCCTCCTCCCTCCCAACACGAGCTGGTGCCCGTGGGTGTTTTGGGGGAGCGCACGGTGCTGTGGTTGGGGGGCCGGCCTGGATGAGTGCATGACCTTTGCCAGCTACCTTCTGACAGGTGCGTCCAAAGGGCAGTCTGGGGGGAAGCGAAGGAAGAGGAGACAGGGCGGTCTCAGAGTGTCATTCCCTGGTCACCTCCCTATAGGTCTTCTGAAGGTCACGGCTCTGAAGACGCCCCTTGCCACATTCCGTCTGACTTCCAGCCTACAATCACTACCCCACGGCCTGCGGGCCTCGGGGCTACAGCAGTTCTGTGACTTTTCTCTTGTGCCGTGCTCACCTGCTCCTTCCCTTCCCAGACAGCCTCTTTGGGACATCCCCTGCGAACGATCCTAACTTGGGTGTGGCCTCTCTTCTGTTGGGACCCTCAACTGACACGGGGACTTCATTGGAAACGCAGGGCCCACACCACACAGCGTATGGAGAACAGAGCTGCAAAGCTCATTCTAGGAGCCTCGTGTGGGGAGGGGAGGGCTGAGTTCTGGGGCCGACAGACCTGGGTTCAAGTTCAAGTTCCAACAGCGATGAGGTCCTTCACACATTCATTACCTCGCCTCATCTACAAAATGGGTTAAGAACACCTACAGTCGGTATTGTGTGGATTGAGCGACATAAATTACGTATCCCTCTTCGCTCATTGCCAGGCGTGGAGCGACCTCCCAGCAGACGTTAGCTATCCCTACTACTGCCATTACCCATTGGGGCTGTCAGCCTCATGAGTGCAAATGTCCCATCAGCCACTGCTTCCAGAGGGCCCCAGTCCTCCCCTGCCCGCCTGGGCCGCCGAGACTACGAGAGAGGACGCCACACCCAGACCCACACTCTGTGCTACACCGAGGCACCTGCGTGAAGGGACAGGGGGTGAGTCACAGAGAAAGAGAGAGACAGAGAGACAGACAGACAGAGAGAGACAGGGAAGCACCATCAGGAGATAAAGTGCATTTTGAGAAAATCACTTGTTTATTTAGCTACTGCACTTAGGAAAAATATCAGAATGAGAAATATGGGCTCTTGTGGTAATAACTGAAAGGGGGGGCATATACATTATCAAAAATACAGGAAAGAATGATAAGATATTTAAAATAAAAATTTGCATCCCTAAGATACCTCTCCTTCAACCTCAGAACGAGCGTATCTTTTACAAGCTCTTTGAAGACACTTCTCCACTCTCTTTGTCTCTTTTCTTTATAAGGCATCTTCTCTTTAACTCCCTTTGGGAAACTTCTTATAAATGAGGATTTGCATCTCCAGGGATTACTCTGGTTAGGAAAGTGTTTTATTAAAAAAATATATGTTTGCCACAGAATGCTGAGAGATATAATTAGCCGGCCCCTTCTGTTTTATTTCAAAAGGCTGTATGGCCAAGTTCTAATTAAACATATTCTCAGGACGTTTGAAATGTGAAGGTGCCTCAGAAATGGGCACTCAGATGAAAGACGAGAAGGTGTGGGGGATGCCTCATCTCTGCTCCCCAGTGCATAGCTACCCTGATTGATGAGCCTGTCCCAGCTCACCTTTGGTGAGCCCCTGCCCTGCATCTGGAATGCAGAGTCCTGTGCTTTTGGGGACCCGGGTGTGTGACAGGTTACCAGGTCTAAAGTGAGAGTTGCTAAGGTCCCTGCCAGTTCTGACATTCTGATGGTGCATTTGGATGTGGTCCTTGCCTAGTTCTTGCCACACAGCGAAACAATGCTCCAAATGCCCATACTTCATTTTACTTCGTGAGTTTTGGAATAAAATATGAGGCCGATGGAATCCTGCTCCCAATGGTTACTAGATAAAGCCACGCTGTCTCACCCGAGAAAAGCAGTGCTATGCCCTCCCTTGCGAAATGGGCAGAGTGATGTTGCCCCGTCTCTCTTCGGAGAAGCAAATGCCCTGGAAATAGACACGGCCTGTCTGCACACAGCGAGGTGGGCCAGGAGCCCACGGGAGCTGAGAGTTCAGAACCATCGTCTCTGAATTCCCCCACGTCGGTGCCCTGAGTAGCGCCCTCACTCTCTGCAAAGCACTTCCGTGCCCACTAAGCTCTCTTTAGAGGCAAGAGAGTTCTCATTCATCGCTGGTGGGGATACAGAATGATCCAGCCACTTTGGAAAACAGTTTGGCAGCTTTTCATTACGTTACACATACTCTTAACATACGACCCAGCACCCAGGGATCCACGTCTGGGTGTTGAGACCCAGGAGAAATGGGAACTTACGTTCATAAACTTAGGTTTATAGCAGCTTCGTTCATTGTCACCCCAAAGTAGAAACAAGCCGGTTGGCCTTCAGCTGTGTACGGATAAACAACCTGTGGTACCTCCATACAACGTATTGACGCACTCCACACATGGGCCAATCTCAGATACATCATATTAAGTGAAAGAAGCCAGACTCAAAAGGGGACATCCTATAGCATTGCATTTAGATCGCATTTTGGAAGAGGCAAAATTATAGGGATGAAGAACGGGTCAGTGTTTCCAGCGGTGGGGGGTGTGGGAAGGAAGGGCGGAGCGACCTATTGGCTACAAAAGGGCAGCACAGCGGCATTTTGGGGTGACGGGAGCTATCCCAAATCTGAATTGTGGTGGTGGTTTCAGGACTCTAAGTTTGTCAAAACTCAGAGAACCGTATACCAAAAGAGTGAATTTTACTCTGAAAATTAAAAAAAAAAAAATCATTTTTGAAAGCTGCAGGCTTGGTATAATGTGATGGCCATTTGAGATTGACCTTCCCCCCATCCTTTTCATTCTAGCCTACAAGAGACGCTCATGAACCCAGTCAAAGCCTGGCATTCCCGGGTGACAGGCACTGCTCCACAGAAAGGGCCCCTGGAAACTGAAGGGAAGGACAGAGATTACACGGGTCAGTGAAAAGTTTCGGATTCTCTTTTCTGATGGGTGTGAACAAAGAAGCAACCAGTTCTACTTAGCATTTGGGGGACTCTTGAAATCCTGACACAAAACACCTTGTGGATGAGAGGAGGGCAGAGAAAACGGGGTTCCTGTTTGTATAACTGAGCTGGGATTCACCACTAGAAAATGTCCTTAAGCCAGTGTCAGTAGGGGGCTGTATCACTTGCCAACTAAAGCATCCTAGGAAGTACACTTAAGGGTCTCCTCGAACCATTTCTGTTCTGATCCACGGTGCCAAAGCACCTTGAAGCAACGTCTCTGAAACAGAGGACTCAGGTATCCAACAGAGGATGGGAAAGGGACTTTGGCGGGAAGGGAAATCCAAGCAACCACAAACATACCAAAGGGTGCTCCCTGTCTTTAGCATTCATGGAAACACAAGTCAAACACAGTGAGACAGCAACCCCAACCACTAGATTAGGATGCATGAAAAACAAACAAACAAACAAGCTAATAATATCATAGGCTGACAAGGATGTAGAACAATGGAAAGACTTAAGAATAGTTTCTAGGAGTGAAAATTGACATAATCTCTTTGGAAAACGGCTGGGATTTATAGAAATGCATGCTGTATGACCAAGCAACCTTCCATATATGTGTAACAGATAGGCTCTGCCACACATGTATACAGCACATGAGTAAGTGTGTTCACAGTGGCATTTTTCATAATAGCTGAACAGCGGGGGGAAAAAAAAACGACTATATTGCAATATATTCATGGCCAATGGCTTTGAAAATAACCAACTGCACATGTCCACATGGAAGTCTCACAGATGTAAAGCTGAGTGAAAGAAAGAAGACACAAAATAATCCATCCAATATGATTTCACTTGTGTAAAGCTGAAAGACAGGCCCAGGGAGGTGTACCTACATGCTAAAACCACACAGCAAGGCAATAAAGAGATCACTATAAAAATCAAGATGGCGGCCTCCAGGAAAGGGGGCTGTAACTGGGAGATGTTGGGGGGCTTCTGGTGATTGAGTGGTGGTTACCCAGTTGTTTGTTTTATAATTTTTTTACTATGTATTTATTTAGGTAAAGTTATTTATTTATTTTGAGAGAGAGCATGAGTGGGGGAGGAGCAGAGAGAGAGAGAGAGAGAGAGAGAGAGAGAATCCCAAGCAGGCCCCATACTGTCAGTACAGCGCCAGATGTGGGGCTCAGTCTCACGGTTCATGAGATCATGACCTGAGCCAAAAATCAAGAGTTGGACACTTAACTGAGCCATCTAGGTGCTTTTATAAAATTATTTAAACCATACACATGATTGACCCATTCTTCTGCATTTGCAACATATCTCACACACAGGAACATAAGAAGTAAAAACAAACAAACAAACAAACAAACAAACAAAAAACTGGATTCCAGAGAAATGCCAATCTGGGACCAATAATAATGTGGAATGAGAGATTCCGAGTGAGGCGTTCTGGAGGAATGACCCCAAAGAGAGACCATCTTGGCGGTCTTAACCTTTGCCGTCCTTCATTACCATTTACTGCAACCCAAAGCCTTTTAGAAACATTTGCTTTCAAGTAAAAGTTGTATCCTTTGTACTAAAGGATCAATCCTTTCTCTTAAGTTTAATATGAGTATGAATCTTATAGAGTGCTCTAAGTGATTCATTACACTTTATTTTATTTTTTTTAATGTTTATTTGCTTATTTTGAGAGAGAGCGCACGTGTGCTCGAAAGCGGGAGAGGGACAGAGAGGGAGAGAGGTCATCTCAAGCAGGCTCCAGGCCCAGGGCGGATCCCCACATGGGGCTCTATCTCAGGACCCTGAGATCATGACCTGAGCAGAAATCAAGAGTTGACGCTTAATTCACGGAGCCACCCAAGCGTCACTCGTTACACTTTAGATCAGATCTGTTCCTCATGTGAGTCTACACAGACTTAAGGCAAGCTATTCTACTCAACTGCTTCTAATTTGCCTGGAGGTCTTCATCTTAAAAATTCAACCACCATTGGGGCGCCTGGGTGGCTCAGTTGGTTAGGCGTCCGACTCTCAGTTTCAGCTCAGGTCATGATCTCGTGCTTTCATGGGTTCAAGCCCGTGTCAGGCTCTGCGCTGACAGTGCAGAGCCTACTTGAGATTCTCTCTCTCCCTCTCTCTCTGCCCCTCCCCCGCTCGCCCTGTCTCTGTGCCTCTCAAAATAAATAAATAAAACTTAAAAAATAGTAAAAAAAAAAAAAAAATTCAACCATCACAATGAGAAACGCAGGAGGCCACACCCAATACCTCTCGATAAGTAAAATATATACTGTGGCATCCAGGCATAAGCTTCATGCAGTTTCCTTGCAGAAAATACTTTTATGGTCTTATCTGAGTCTATTAATTCCATTTTAAATATAAACCTAACATGCTTAGAAGTCTGTTTCCAAGAATACATCAGCTTAGAAAGAGAGAAGTGACAAGAAAACAGTTACTAGAGCCCATGACCGCTAAGAAGCTGACGCTGCGTAAGAAGACAGATGGAAAAACGTCTCAACTCTCCTAGGTCTCTGGGGGCATTTATTGCAGGGACAGCAATGAATTGTTAAATTAGAAATTGACTAAATCTTTTTAAGAAATCAGTTAACAAGCACGGTGCATAATAGATGGTGACCCTCAAATGTTTGGCACACCTTAGCATCCAAAAAAAGTCAGTTGTGTAGATATCTTCCTGCAAAGAAGTCCTGCTGTGAAAATACTAGAGATATTATATTAGCCCCCTGATCCGCGGTTTTACATTCCGTGATTTCGGTTACCTGCGGTCATCTATGTTCCAGAAGCTGATGATCCCCCCGATGTATGGTCAGGAGGCCAATAGTCCCTGACAGTGGGTCACGATGCCCACATCGCCCACCTCACTTCATCTCATGGTGTGGGCATCTCATCAACTCACATCCTCCTCATAAGAAGGGTGAGTCCAGCACAATCAGATACTTGAGGGAAACAGAGAGACCACACAGACACAACTTTTATTACAGTATCTTGTTACAGCTGTTCTATTTTACTACTAGGTGTTGTTGTTAGCCTTCTACGATACCTAATTTGCAAATTAAACTTCATCGTGTGTACGTTTAGGAAAAAAATCAGAGGATATACACAGTTTGGTACTACCCAGTTTCGGACATCCATCGGGGGTCCTGGAACGTAATGCCCGTGGAGAAGGGGGGACTACAGTAATCCAAATCCAAGTCCCTGGGAGTATACATGTGTACATAAACGCAAATATTTAAATAAATAAATAAATATATATATATGTATATATATATATATATATATATATATACACACACACACACATATATATAGGTAGCTATATGTACATATGCATAGATGTATATTGGAAAATATTAGCTTATATTTTGCTGTGAGTGTATGTGTATGTGTGCACATGCGTGTGCATGGTGGTTTGGATCCTGTTAAAGAATTCCGGATTTGGATGGAATTCGCCCTGATAGCTGAACAATTACGGAACAGCTGCATCTTCAGAACAAAATGACCTTTTCATCAAGTTACAAAACATTAAAGGTTAAAGAATGTTTGAAGGGGAGTTAATACTTTTAAAACATTGGGAAAATTGCCATGTTTTCAAAGACCTGACCGAAAGGAAAGGTAAGCGCCAGACCGGCAGGTATGAGCTCTATTGTGGGGAGGGGGCATGATACATTTGCATCGCCTGCTTCATTGAAAACTATGAATGAACCTACCTCCTCAGGAAATGAGAAGAGGCAGGCCTGTGATCGGCACAGCACGGGAGCTCACGCAAGGAACCCTTAGCGGGCTGGTTCCTAATTGCAATTTTGAAGTCACATCTCTTCCTCTCGCGAGTAGCGATGGCAGAGAGCAAATCAATGAGGGTGTCAGATTTTCCAGGCTTCTATTTTCCATCTGACCTGGATGGCACACATTCCAGTCACTACTAACAGGGAAAATAGAAATATCAGTGAGCCTCCTCACCATACCCCTTTTTTAATTAGCTCCCAGAAAAACCTGGCGGAATCTGCCTCCTTCGCCCTGCAAATGCTCACTCTTCTCAGGAAGTGAGGAGGCCTGTGCACTGCTCTGCCTCCAGAAACTCCCCTCTTCCTTTTTTTTTTCGCCCCACTCCAAGCACCTGCTTGCATCCTGGGGTGCATCCAACCTCACGCCATTTATATGCCTATCTTCAGGGAGGTCTGACCCCATGGCTATTTATTGCACAACTACTGCATATGCTGAGCCCTTCCCCAAAGCAGCCACATATGCGTCAGCCCAGGTGAGCCTCACAAGTACTGGGACAGCAGGCTCTACTGAGACTCCCCGGTGGGCATGCAGCTGGTAACACTGTTTCTCTTTCAAACCCTTGTCTGGCCCTGAAAGCTCCCAGAATGTAGCACAAAGAGGCAAAGGTTTGGAAGGGCATCTCCAACTTTGATTGGATGTTTCCTCCCCGAGTCCCTACTCAGTGCTTACGATGGAGGGAGCTGCTTTTAGAGATGAAGGACAGAAGGCTCAAGGATGGGGTAGCAATCTGCAGGAGAGCACTTGGTGAGTTATGGGTCACGAGCCCAGGCCCTGCATCACACGGTCAGAACTTGCATTCACCCACAAAGTGCACAGGTGCACACCCAGAGCAGACACACTGTGGGCTTGACCTTTCTACGCTGCTGGCTGGTATTTCTCTCCTAAGAGAAAGTTGCTCTCCTTCATTCCTCCCTGCAGCCTTTGCTCCCTCATTCCTGGTGCCTCATCTGGTTCAGGTAGGACCAGGTCCTGGGCTGGATAGACAGCCCTCTACTCTCTCCCCTTTACTGTCTCCCTTCTTGACTCTCAACGGCATGCCCTAGATAGTGCCATCCCCAAGAGGGAGCGGCTTGCAATTCTGGACATTTGAAGCAGGAGTGACTCCTTGACAAATTTCACTGTTGGAGAATGACTCTGGCCCATTTTCAAGTCTCATTTGTCCTGGCCGACAGGTAAGGCCTGAGGAGGAGTTAGGAGGGTTTGCCGGCTGGGAGGGCCTGTGCCCTGCAGGTGCCCTTGCTGCCTTGCAGACCAAAGGCTTTCTCCTAGTGGGAACCTTATCCCCAGACGTTCACGTCGGCTGGGACGAGTGTTCTCTTGGAAGCAGGGAGGCTCCTTTTATACCTGAACCTACCCCAACACCAGCTGTTCCCCCAGCATATACCCAGAGAGCCCCTTCTCTTCAGCTGAAACACTCCTAAAAACCTTAAATGATGCAAATCAATCCCCCTATTTGGGCCATATATTTTGAAAGTATTGCTAACATCTGTAAGGCGATCAAAAGTCAAAATCCAGGCTCTCTCAAATTTGTATTCAGTGCTACTATTTTTTTTTCTATGTGCATTTACAGTTAGGTGACCAGCCTGGGGCCAGGCTTTGAGAACACCCCCTGGCCCCACCTCCCCATCGTCCCCCTTGCCCCTCAAGAATGAGGCAGGGAAGGAAGGATGGCCGTGGATGATTGCCTGAGCTGAGTATGTCTCCTAGAGAGGCACCTAGAAGGCTCTTTGGGCAGGAACTCAGACTTCCCTTCAGCCTGACCACCTTTTGGCTGAGAAGAGGGGTGGAGATCAGGCTCTCCCTGGAGCAGTTGTTGGCCGGGACCCTACTCTAACTCCTGGAAAGATGGAGAAGGAAAAACCTTCTCACCAGTCCACACCAGGGAGAGACAAGTGAACTTCTAAAACCTCTGTACGTGAAAAATAAGGCTGCAGGGGTGGGGTGGCAAGGCCCCGGGGTACTGGGCACAAGAGGGGCTATGGGGCTGGGGGGAGGGGAGAGAGGCTCAGGGGACAAGAGATATCCCTTGGTCCTTGGCAGAAGGCAACCCAGTATTGTGTGCAAAGCCCCCCCACTAAGTCTTGAGCCACAAGAAGGAGCCGGGCCTGGAAGCTGGCCTCACCTCGTGCCTGTCGAGTCCTGTTTTCCTGCAGGTCAGCACCAGGGCAGAGCTGGTCCCTTCTGTGTGCACTTGCAAGCACACTTATTTCCACACCCCTCCTGGCTGGGCATCTGTAGCCTGTACACATCTCCTTCCTTGCCTGCCTTTGCACGCTCATAGGAGCTCCTGCCCCATGGTCGGGGCACTTGCACCAGGACGTGTTTTCCCAGGAGGTGCCCCAAACCAGTCCTAGGTCCGGGTGCCCTGGACTTTGGGGCCTGCGTGGGCACACAGTTCTCTGTTCAGGGCAAGTTGGGTTTGTCTGCTCCAGAATTTCAATACTGCAGGACGTTGGGGAAGGTATCGTGGACCTGCGTGGACAAAGGTCTTGTCTTGAAACTATGTCAATAGAGCAGGCACACTATTTTAACTTCAGCTGTGTTAGGACAACCTAGGGAAGGGGTTGGGGTGAAGGGGCCAGATCTCCTCTTAAACCCCTTCTTCAGAGGTCACCACCGGCCTCTGCAATCCCCCAACAGTCCAAGTGCAAGAGGTGCCAGGAGAGGTGCCAGGAGAGGCGCACCTAGTCCTGGAGGCCAGCGCTGAGAGCACCCTGAGCCCGCCACCTCCCTGGCCCAACTCCCGCCTCTCTGTCCCTGGGGCTGGAGCGACCGCCCCCGATATCCCACCTCTAGAGGGCGCTGATAGAGAGGTGGTACCGCGCATTCCCGCCGCGGGCTCCACGGGGAGCCCCCGGGACTCCACCCCTCACCCCTGGCCTCATTTGAATATTTCATTGGCTGCCGCCTGTCTGGTCAATTTATCATGCAAATGCGGGTGCCCTCCGCGCCGGAGAGGAGCCACCGCCCGCGCTGGAGAGCGGCGCCCGATTGGTGGCCGAGACAGCGGCATTTGTAATATTTTTCTTTGGGCATTGGAGTCATTTACCAATGCCATCGCCGCAACTCCAGGCACTGAATCACAAGCCACTTAAAGGGTTTTATTGGCAGCTTTGAAACTTCTTAACATGTTCTTTTATTTTAAACCAAGTGTCAACCTCTTTCTGACCCCCCCCCCCAGCCCCCCACCTAAAAAGCTGCGGCGACTACAAAGTACCTTGTTCCCTTGCGGGCTGCGCACGACGGGGGGGCGGGGAGTGGCCGCCTCTGCCTTACCACAGAGAGGAGGACTCGACCTCTTTGGAGTGAGCGCTTGCTAGACCCGAAATAGATCATTTTTCCGGATCCTTGTGGGGGTTGGGGAGGGACTGATAGAACGCAAAAAGCAACCGAAGAAAGGCGGAGGAAGGAAGAAAGAAGAGGAAAGAGATGGGAAAGAAAAGTGTCAGAGGAAGACGTTGGGAAGCATTCAGAGCTTCTCTGCAGAGGAGGAAAATCTGGGGAGCTCAGAGCCTCTGAGGTCAGGCACTACCTGCATACAAAGAATCTGACCCTTCCGACCACCTCGTCCCAAAGAACTCCCGCTCTCCTATTCCGGACATACCAGTGATACGCGCAAGCTTCAGGCAACAAAAAATGAGAAAGAACGAAGACCCGGCCCAGTGCCCCTCTCTCTTGTACCTGTCCTACCGAGTACTGCCCTCGGTCTTTCCCGTTTGTAAATTCAGGGACGAACACAAAACCATAATGTGTAAGACAGAAAAAAAAAAAGAGCGATACAGGAAGAGAAAAGGAAAAGAGATTCTTCCTCATCTTGCAAATTCCCCGGCCAGTTAATGAGGTCACCAGGCATGCAAAGCTGGGCTGTCTGGTCTGCGAAGAGCGGGTGGGTTGATATCTGAGACCTCCTTCTCCTCTTCCTCCTCCAGTGTTCCTCCACCGGAGTCCGAACACAGCCTCGCACTGGGCTGCCCACGCACTGATTCAGACACAACTCTTGCATCGGCGCGGGAAGGGCTGAGCACCTCTCCTTTCCAGCTAGCAAAGGGCTGCTCTCTCCCAGCCAGGGGTGAGCCCCGACACGGCTGCAGCTGTCTCCAGGGTGGTTTTTTGTTTCTGTTTTTTTTTTTTTTTCTTTTTTCTTTTTTTCTAAGCTCTGCCCAAAAGGTTTCCAAAAACCCACTTCATCCAGAGTGGGAAAAACCATGCCACGCAGCAGCGAGTAATTCGGGAAATTCCCCGCAAAAGTCAAAGGAGGCGCGTGGGATTTGACCAAAGGGCATTTCGCCAGTAATTGCTCCTCCGAGCTAGACTTACTTGTGTACCTGACCTCCTTAGACCAAAACACAAAGACTTCTTATTTTCTTTACTAAATCTCCAGTCTCTTAAAAAAGTTTTTTTTTTTCCCCCTCAAAGTTCCATAAATGAGTGAGCTTGAAAAATAATTACAGAAGAAAGATCCAAACTGGACTCTCCAAATTTGGAGATCCAAGACCAAGAACACAGGCAAGCTTGGGGGGAGGGGGTGAGGGGCGGGTGTGGTCCCAGCCTGTCTGGAGAAAGTCGTCTCCAGGAATCACCCAACCAGTAGAGGGGTATATAGTAAGATGTGCTTTCCCTCGGATTACCATGCTCCCTCCCTCTGTTAGGTGTATAGGTTTGGTTTTGCTTTAACACGTTTATAAGCTGCCTGGAAATTTCCAGCTGATAAAAATGAGGCATTGAGGAGGAGGACCTGCCAGCCCTGACTTCCTAAGGGGCTTGGTCAGGTCAGCTTCCATCCAAAGTTTTCTGTGTCCATTTGTGCTGGGAGCTCAGGGCCAGCCTGGGGCTCCCTTGCTCTGCCCCTCCCCAAAAGACCAGGGGTATCAAGGTTGGCCTGGGAAGACCACAGGCCCTGTTGCCTTTGAGTCCAGTGGTCCTACGGGAATGGCAGGCATGTGAAAAGTTGGCAAAATTGGGCCAGACTTCTCTGCGCTGAGCTACGACGAGAAATTTACAAAGTAGTAAAGTCCCGGGGAGGGGAAAGGTGGGGGGCATACAGGTACCCCATGTATTCGGGGAGGTGCTTCATACCCCAACACCAATTCTTGACTTTGAGAGAGAGAGGTCTCCTACTTTTCTTCAAAGAGAGATCTGCACCCCCATCCCATAACTCCACCCCATCTCACATCCAGGCACCCCCCAATGCAGCTCCCCGAAAGCCCCCACAGAAGTGGTGTTAATATACCGCTCCGATTTGCAAAGGCTTATTTCACGTCAAAACTATAAAAGTTCTCGGGAGAATCTACAGACAAAACATCTGGTTCCTTAAAACAAAGCTACCGGAAAAAGGGAAACAAACTTCGCTGCTCTGTAAATGCACCTCCAGCAAACAATTTACCGCCTGGTGAGGGCCTGGCCCCAGAGTCCAGATTTCTAGCACTGAGGGAGGGGCTGAGGTCCTGGGGCCCAATTCCTGGTCGATGTGTGCAGGTGGAGGCAGTCAGCCTCTCTGCATGTAGGGTACCTCCTTTGCCTAGCCCAGACCGTAGTGTGAGCAGTGTGTAAGGGGGCAGCCGGTCCAGGCCAGCAGTCCAGGGGGAGGCAGGTAGGAAAAAAGCACTTGGTACGACCTTTGCTGGGCCTTCAGTGGGCTCCCCAAGGCCCCTTCACCGGGCCTGAAGCCTTCGCACCATGAAATGGGGTGCAGGCTCCCTGCGTGTTCTACCCAGCGTGCCCTGTCCCTCCAGCTGGCCAGTTCCTCCCTCAGGGCACAGAGAATCTCTGGTCATGGCCTGGGTTCAGGCTCCCAAGTTCCTGGGACCTTGGCCTACCCTGGCTATCTGTCTTGGACTGGCAGCTTCAAGGACACCTTCTTTCCTGAAGCCTTTTTCCTCAGTGGCCATGCCAAATGGGGACATACTTCCGCCTTCCCCACCGGGTCAGGCTGGACTGTCACCCACTGCCCTCATTTGCACCTTGAACACAACCTCGGCTGCCTCCCGGCGGTGGCTGCGGCGGTGGCCGACTGCTGCGTCCCCGCATCCCCGCTACAGCTTCCTTACCTGGAGCATCCTGTTTTGGGGCCAGCTCCTTGCCCCTCCACCACACTCATTCAGCCTCGCCCGCCTTTAACTCCCCCACCCCCCAACTCGCCCCAGTGGGGCTCTGGTTGGTCAAGCACACCAAGTCTCCCCGTGGCACGACGTACCCCGTGCAAGTAGGCCCAGGGACTGGGGCCTGCAGGTCTCAGGGCTTGGAAGGCTAGAATCACATTTCTAACCCCTGACCTGAAAAACTGGCATGTGGGAGGATTTGTACTGCAGAACGCTCAGGGCACCGCCTGGGAGGAGGACCAGGGTTCCACTGGGCCCAGGCCGCAATCTTGGGGGTCATGAATTGTCTTCATGGCCCCCGGGAATTTTCTGGACTTACCACGTTGCCACCCCGCTGCTGGGCGAGCCACCTGGCCACAATGGGAGCCATCAGTTTCTCCCATGGGCGTTTGCCGTTGGGCATTTCGATATGTCTCACCACTGCCCCTCAGCCCGCTTTTCCTTCTTTTGTGTTTAGGGACTTAAAAATGCCCAGAAAAGCAGCACCTCGGAAAGTCGGGAGCGTCTCACTGGGCTGGGGGTCACTTTTTGCGTGGCTCTCACTCGGCTAAGTCACCAGGTGCCTGCGCGGGAGCGGAAGCCTGCTGTCACTTTTCAGGGGTGTCCGCAACTCTTCCAAGTGAGGTGGAAAGGTTTCTACACAGTGGTACCTTCTACAGAATTCTAGCTCCTCCGCCGGGCGCCGGCTTTTCCGCCCTCCTCTAGCGTGAAAGCGGCTCGGCCGCACCCTGGAGCGCGGTCCCTCCTTCCCGCAGGAAGGAGCCCCTGTGAGCGCCGCCGCGGCCGTCTCCGGCCTCCTCCGGAGCCGCGCAGACCTTGGCTCCCGGCGCTGGCCGGAAAGCGGCTCCTGTATCCCTTCTACCTCGCGAATCGCGGAACGAAGACAAGCACAGGTTTTGACCCGCTCCTGTAGCCGACTCTTGAGTGGGGCAGAACTCACCAGACACCCGGGCAGAAATATTTGCAGTAGGAATACGCTCAGGTAAAATGCCAGGGACCGCCACCCCGCAGATGTCCGAGGAGTAGGTCTTCCGTGCGCCCTTCCCCTGAACTTCTTAGGGGGAGGACCAGACAGCCCCTTTGGCCTGGCCAAACTGATCAGGCACCTATAAGAAGATATTTGCCCTCTGGACAGCGGGGTGCGAGGTACGGGTGGGGAAAGCAAGAAGCAATGGTAACCACGGGGGAGGTCAGCGTTCTTGGAGAATGGCGCCGGGAGCTACCCGCAAAGCTCTGGCTTCTCAAACATATGGCCTTGCCCTTTCTCACTCTGTAAATAACATATGAATTACAGACCTACTGCCACCCTGACACCATTTCTCCCTAAATCGAGTCCCTGGTTTTCACTGGGATCCGCGTTTCCTTCCCCCTCTCTCGCTCCTCACAGGCAGCAGCCAGGTAGGGGCCTGGCAAAGTTTTAGCTTTAGACCTTCTGGCCAGAAGATGTGCCCCAGATTCGGCCGAGCTGGAGCCCATTTAAGCCCCTGCATTCAAGTACACACTGTGCTTGGTGCAGATCGGGGAAGCCTCCCTGCCTTTTCTCCTACGCCACACCCAGTCCACAGAGAAGGGGCAAAGAGAACTTGGAATTGCTAGGGCTAGGTTGACAGTGTCCCTCTCCATCTGTCCCATGGCTAGCATGGCCTGCAAAACTAGTCCCGTTTTGAGTTCTTGGTATTAAAGGCGGTGCGTATGGTTAAAAGAACACTGTAGAGATCAGGGTTCCAGGCAGTGCCACGCCGGGCCAGAACCCTGTTTGAGTGTCCGGGCACGGCAGCGCGGTCGCAGTCTGCACTCCGCATAGCCCGTGTTGCGCGTGACGGGTTGTCGCTGCGATGTGCAGCTCAGTGACACTGATGGATGCGCCAATGGTTGGACGGACAGATGTTAGGGCGGATCGCACCGCGCGCGGCGCCCGAGCGGGGGAGGGCGAGGTAGCGATCGGGCGGTGGCTTCGGGCGGCTCGGAGACCGGAGCTCAGGCCGTGGCCCGCAGGGGGAGGGGGAGGAGGGAACAGAGGTTTGGAGAGCAGCGTTGGGAAGCAAAGGAGGAGGGGGAGCACAAGCCAGGGCGAAACTCTCAGCCTTCCGTGCGTGGCGCCCCGCGCTGTGCACCCATCACTACCGGCGCTCCCAAAAGGGCGCTCGGTGCTGGGAAGGTGAGCCAGGGGCGGGCAGGAGCTGACCTCGCGCGGCGCCTACCCTCCTCCAGGCAAGAGGCTCCCAGCGCCGCGACCAGAACCGAGAGGCCGCGGGCGGCGTCTGCCAACTCACCGTTTCCTCGTTCGCAAGAAGCGTTTCACGCCCCACGGCCGAGTCTCCCGGGCCTGGAGGGGCAGTTGTTTTAGCCTCCGCGGCCGCAGGCACCAACCGCTCGCCGCGCCCCCGCCCCCGAGTTCGCCACACACAAGGCCCGCCTGGGAGCCCAGTCGCAGCCGGACTCCGATTCCCCGCAACCGCCCGGGGTCCGCACCCCGCAACTCCGAGCGCTCCTGCGCGCGCGAAGGCGCTGGAGGCGGCTTTATAGCCCGGGAGGACGGCAGCAACACATCTGCATTCAGGGAGGCGTCTGGACCGAGCCCAAGCCCGCAGGCTGGGGGCGAGCGGAGACTTTTGATCTTACCGTCTGGGTGAGATCACGGTCTCCTGGTCTAAAAGAAAAGAAAGCATGCCGGTGAACTTTTAAAACAAACTTGCATAAACAATCACAAAGAAAAAGATAAAAAAGACAGGGCAGAAGAAAAGGGAGAAAGAAACACAAGAAAAGGAAACATTAAGAAAAAGGAAGGAAGGAAAAAAGGAAGGAAGGAAGGAAAAAAAAGGAAGGAAGAAGGCCGGGGTTTGCAGCTCCGGGAACGCTCAGGCAGGCAGTCCCAGGGGCGCGGGGCTCCGGCCCTCGCCGGGACTATCGGACGCGGGGCCCAGGGGAGCCTCCGGGCCCCAAGCGGCGCGCCCAGGAGCAGCGCCACTTCGGGGACCTTGGGCCTGGCGGCCGCCCCCGCACCCCCCACCACCGCCGCCCGGCAGCGCCCGGAGCCAGACCCGCCGCGGCCGCCCCATTCCCGGCCCAAGAGCTGGCCCAGGGAGACGCAATCGAACCCGCAGCGCATCGATGCGCCGCCGCCCGCGCCGCTCGGGCTCAGGCTCTCGCTCAGCCGCCGCCGCCCGGGGGTCGTCCCAATGAGCTCCGGCCCACCCGCGCCCTCGCGGCCGCTCGTAAGTGAGCCCGCGTCGCCCCGCCGCCAACGCAGCCCTGCCAGCTCCTCCTCTCCGCGGCCCGCCGGTCTGGCCCGCTCGGCGCCTCAGCGACCCCAATCACCCAATCAATAATCAATTCTTTTCGCCCCGTACTGCTGGCAAGCCGGGCGCTGGGCGCGGTGGCCCCCTCTCGGGGGGCGCCCTGGGGCGGGGGATGGGCTTGGGAGCCCGAGTTCCTTCCCCCGCCCCCACCCTCCCCCCCGTCCCGCCCTCGGATCTGCCAGCGCTTGGGGTGGGGGGCGCGGCCCGGCGCCTAGGGGGCGAAGGGCGGGGTGGGGGGCGGAAGGACCTTGATCTTCCCGTGCGGAGGAGGAAACTTGGAGGCACCCCCCTCCCACGCCGACCCCCGGGACGGGCCCGGGAAAGTTTGCCCGGGAAAAAAAAAAATTGGGGGAAGTGGCTGCGGCGGGTCCCGGGGGAGGAGCCCGGGTGGCGCGGGGTCTGGGAGCAGCCCCCACCCACTCCGGCCCGCGCCCGCCTCCTCCCTCGAGGGCGCCGGCGCCCGCCCGCGGGCCCCGGCATCCCCGGGGGGTGCGGGCCCAGGCCCGGCGAGAAAGCTGGGGGCTTTGGACGCGGCGGGTGGAGAGGAGTGCGGCACGGGCGGGGCAGCCGGGGGCGGCCAGGGGGCGAGGCTGGGTGGGGAAGAGGGGCGGGAGAGGGTAGCAAGCGCCCCGGGACGAGCTGGGCCGGGCCGGCGCCGCGCCCCTGCGTGCGCGCATAGGGCGGGGGCGGAGGGGCGGCACCCCCTCCCCGGACGGGGCGGGGGTCCTAGACAGGCCCGGGGCCGGGAGCGGGGGCGCGGCGCCCCCGCGGGCAGGCGAGTGACACGATCATCTCCTTTTCCTTTAAGCTTGCCTGTTGCCGACGCCGCCGCTCCAGCCGCGCCGCGGGCAGAAGACTGGACCGCTGAGCCCCGGGCCGCGGCGGCGGCTGAGCGCCCCCCCCGGATGCCGTGACCCCCTGCCCGGGGGCGGGGGCCCGGGCAGGACCAGCCGGGGCCGCTCCCGCGCTCCTCCTCCCACCCCTCTGCCCGCCTTCTCCCCCTCTCCCCGCCCCCCGGCCCCGAACCCCGCGCACCTCGTCTGGGGACGGGGCGGGGGGGGGGCAGGGCCGCCGTTCCTCCCCGCCCCCTCCTCCTCGGGCCTCTGGAGCGATTTGTCAAACTTCCCATTCCGCCAGCAGCGCGGTCCTCCTCCTCCTCCTCCTTCACCACCTCCTCCTCCTCTGCCTCCTCCTCCCCCCGCGCTCCTCCCTCCCCGCGCCTCCCTCGCCCGCCCTCCTTCTTCCCTCCGCACGTTCGGGGATCGCGGCGGAGCGCGGAGAGGGGGGGACGCGGAGAGCCGGGGCGCAGCAGCATCCTGCGGGCGGCCGCTCTCCGGGGGGGAGGCTGAGAGCCGGCCCGCCTCGCCCCCCCGCGGGCCCGCCGCCCCTCCCTCCCTCTCCTCAGCCCGGCAGCGGCGGCGGCGGCGGCGGCAGTGGCAGTCGCCGGAGGAGCATCATGCCGAGGAGGAAGCAGCAGGCGCCCCGGCGCGCAGCAGGTACGAGCCGCTTCCCCTTCCTCCTCCTCTCCTCCTCCTCCTCTTCCTCTCGCTGCCGTGCGCCTCCGGCCGGCGGCGACCCGGCTCCTCGCCCCACTCCTCGCCCCTCTTCCTCTGCCCGCGCAGAGTAACTCCGGGGCGCCAGGCTCGCTCGCTGCTCTGCTCTCTGGGTGCGTGCGCCCGCCTCGCGTCCCGGGCGCCCCCCGGACGCCCCGCCGCGCTCGCCCTGCCCCGGCTCGCACCCACTTCGCGAGCCGCGCGCGCTCGGGGGCTAACTGAGCCCGCCTGGGTCCCTGCCTCTTCAGCTCGCCGGCTGCGGAGGGGATGGGAAGGAGCCCTCTTCGGGCTCTTTCTGTGGGGGGCGGGCGGGGTCACCTGAGTTCCCTGGGACACCTTCCGTGTCCTCCCGCGGCCGGCCGGCGGGGGGACAGCCCGGTGTCTGCCGAGCGAAAGAGAGCCGGCGAGTGAGCGAGCGGGTCCCTTCGGCCACCTTACTGCTAATCCGATTGATTCTTCATTTATTGGGCCCAAAGCGGGCAAGCGGTGGAAGGCAGAGCGCACTGGGTCTCCGTATTGTCAGATGACCGTCAAGTCACTGTTAGATGCTGGCGTTTCCTCTATCCCTGTTTGTTTTCCCTTACCCCCACCCCCTCCTTCCACTGCTTCTCCCACCCTCACCTCCTCGTAGCACTTAGTTCTGGGACGTGCCTGTCTACTCCCACCCCCCTCCCCAACCCCCGGTTTTCTTTTTCTTTTCTTTCTTTCTCTCTTTTTTTTTTTTTTTTTTTTTGCCAGGATGTCAACTCCTGTTAAGATTGAGCCGATTTTTTTTTTTTTTCTTTTCTGGAAAAAGCATCATTGAAAACAAAACAAAACCCACACACATAACATTATTTTGCAATAATGTCAGTTGGGGGTATGTTGCCTGGAAGAAGGGTTTCTGGCCCTTTGCCACCCTTGATTTGATGACTGATTGATCGCCCGTCATGCTGCTGCCTTTGATCTATTCATTCCCAATAAACATCAATAAATCACTCCCAATGGTGAGGCCAAGCTCTGTGACGTCACTAGGGCCCTGTCAGTGGAAGTTCGGGGATTTGGGACGGATTGCTGAGAGGACCACATGTGGACGGGATGTATTTTGATATGAGTAACACTCAGATGTGCAGAGGTTCAGATGCTGCCTGAAATCGGAGGGTTAAGTGGAGGTTCGTGTCTTTTCTGCTCTTTTCTTTTGGTGGAGGAAGGGAGAGCAGAGGGAAGGGTCAGGGCATTGCCTGACGCCCCACTTGGATGAAGGCGTTGTACC
This sequence comes from Leopardus geoffroyi, assembly GCF_018350155.1. Lineage (NCBI taxonomy): Eukaryota > Metazoa > Chordata > Mammalia > Carnivora > Felidae > Leopardus > Leopardus geoffroyi. The sequence goes on from NC_059335.1 coordinate 21,489,276, forward strand.
TGTGCCGCCCCCTGAGTGCCTGTAGTAGCCCTGGGGGTGACGGGGATGGTCATTTCCACCATGGGAGCCGGCCCTGCTGGTGGAGCCCACACACTGGATGCACCCTGGAGTCTCCTTACACAGGGTCACACAGAGGGAATGCTCTCCTTTTTTTTTTTTTTTTTTTTTTTTTTTTTTTTTCCAGAAATGTAGTTTCTCGTTCCTGCCTTAAGAAAACCCTAGAAGAAAGGAGACTTGGTTTGGGGCACATACGGCAGGTTTTGCTGTCTGTCCTCGGTGTTGCCCAAATTTAGGAAGTTTGAAAATCCCAGCAGTGGTTATGGGGAGGGTGCTGCCACTCAGGCCACCTCCTGGCTGGTGGGTGCTTCCTGCCCATTCTACCCTCTCCTTTAAATTCCAAGCTCAGGCAGTGAGCTTATCTGCCCAAAATAAACTCCAAAACTTTGGAGGACTCCTTCACAAAGTTGGGCAGTAGGAGTGTCTTGGGCTTCTTCCAGTCTTTGAAATTTTTTTCTTTCCTTTTTGGATGCACATTTTAAGGTATCTGAGTGCCTCAATCAAATGAACCATATGTGATTACATCTTTACATTTAGGTTAGAACTCTTTCTACGGTGGCTTCACCTTTTTCTCCCCCACCTTGCCAATCTGAGACTCTTCTCTGATAACTTCCTGCTAAAAATATTAGCGGAGGAAAGGTCCTGTTGATTTTATCTATCTATCCATCCATCTATCCATCTATCTATCTATCCACCTATCTATGTATCTGTCTTAAAGCAACCTGTTCCCTAACCTTTCTGCACCTTTTACAAAAGGCAGCCAGGAAATCTCAGGTCAGTTAAGAAATATTCATTATATAAAAACTTGACTGCCCGGCTAATAGGAGATGGAAGAATGGTTTTGCTCTATCAAAATGACCCGTCAAAACGACTTTGTTTCATATTTGATTTAATTGTCTCTCTCCTGACAGGCACATTCATCAATAGCTTAATGGTCAATCAGAAGTTGGCAGCCTGAGTGCTTTCTTTCTTTCCCATACCCTGGTTTTGGATTTACTTTATCAGAATGCTTCTGCCTAATGGACGTGTGGAGGAGGGGGTGGAGAATGTCTGAAGGGCTACTTATTTAGGAAGAGGGGAGGAATAAAATAAAAAAAAAGAGAGAGGGAGAGAGAGAGAGAGAAAGAAAGAACCCTCCACACTGAGGCCTGAGCTAAGTATGCACAGGCCAATAAGTGAGCTGTCTGAGGTTTTTGTTTGTTGGTTGGTTGGACAAGAAACTTCCCATTTTTTTCCCTCCCGTTTTCAGTTCTCACAGCTGCAAGTTATAAGGTTCATGCCTGCTTTTGTGGCATCCTGGGAGTGATGACAAATTGATTGCTTTGCACTGATAGAGAGAGAGTGGGAAAAAGAAAGATGTCTGCTGATTGGTAACTGGAAATCCAGTCCCCAGCAACCTTGAGAATACTCGAGAATTTTTTTTCCCCTCCAAACTGAAAGGTCCGCTCAGCCATAAAAAAAGAAAAGTTGTTTTGCCAGCTTCATTAGTGTTCACCTAATTAGCTGTAAACCTGATGGATCCCTGACAGCTTTAATGATTGGAGATGACAAGCTCGACACAGTGTCATCCAGCAGAATTAGGTTTGCAGCTAGTTTGATGTAATCAAGTTGATATTACACAGTCCTGGCTGCCTTTAGTTGTGCATTAACTCAATTTTCTGCTGCAGGTGACAAATGGGCTTTGGTACCTGGATAATCATGTCATAGGAATTAGGGCCCTTTTAATGGTCTGGGGTAGAATAACAACCACAAAGGGCTGAGAGCTGGGTAAGGCGTGCAGACGTCTCACACAGGTGCACACAGTCTTTCTATCTAGGCCAAATGTACCACTGCTCTCCAGAAGGCCAAAGCAGGCTCCAAGAATCCCTGAAAAGACGTATTTCTGTGCTTGAGGATTTTCTTTTCTTTTCTTTTCCTTTCTTTCTTTTTTTAACGGAAATCATGCATGGCTTAGTGCCTTTTCTCAAAAGGAGAGAGACATTTCTTCACCTGCCGAAGAGAAACCTGGGCAGGAGCGTCCTTTCTCCACGCGTGTAATTTCGAAGGGCCGTACGTTTGTGCTGGACAGATGTTGCTGCTTCAGAGGAACAGGGTTGCAGAGGCCAGTGTCCTTCGGGCGAAATGACCGTTGTCCCTTGCTTAAAATGTGACTCTTGCCCGTGCGTCACGTTTTTTAAACCACGTATTCTTTGAAGATACCAGAAAAAAAAAAAAAAAATTGGAGCAGTGTTTCACAGCAGATAACGTTTTATCCACTCATATCCATTTTCCGGGGTGGGGGGGGGGACTGTAAAATCATTTAAAAAAATTGCCGAAACTTGCAAACAAAACAAAACAAAACAAAACCAGTCCTCAAGGAACAACAACTCGTCACTGACCGTTTTGAATCTTATTCATTGAAAGAGAATAATCTTCCAAGGAGTTCTTAGGTGGTCACGTCAAGAGGGTAAACCTTTGAGTATCTTCACTTGTACAAAAGTGGTTTGAACCCCTTGGGTTCGGCTAGTGTGACAGATCGCTGTGGGTCCCCCGGGGTAGGATGGGCTTGTGGCAAGGCAGAGGGGGTTTGCATTGCCAGGAGACGTGGGCATGCCTGAAAGGGAGTGCACCTGCGGGTCACTAGTGCACCCTGGCCTTCCTGACTCTGGGCCACACATTGGGCGGCTCCAGAGAGATTTCCTCTTCTCTGTCAGAGGCACGTGGAGCATTCAGCAGGGCATTTCGGCGTCGGCCTTGGGAATATATTTGCTCTCAAGCTTGCCACACGTTTCTCCTTTGGGCAAGTATTCTGCCTTGTAGCAAGGTGACAAAATGACTGGTTTCGGCTGCTCTGTGATTCCTGCCCCCCCCCCCCACTCTCATTTTCCTACAAAATGGGTGGAACGATGCAAATTTTAAAAAGGAAAATCAAGAAGATGAGGGAGAAAAACAAAGAGGGCAGGAGGCAAAGGCTGTCCCCCTGGACGTCCACCTAGGGAAGAGAATCTTCCAGAATCAGCTGCTGTGCCCCCATTATCTTGACATCTGTCAGTTAGGGCTTCAGTGCTCTCCAGGGCCACACTTGATTGTGAGCGGTGGATGTTGTCATTTTGTTCTCAGTGTTGCCTTGAGCGCGCTCATAAGCGAGCGATAGTCAATAACTGACGTATCAGTACTCTTCCCTAAATTGTCTCACACGTCTGCGTTTTCCCTCTTTTTACCAAAGATTGTTTTGTAAAGAGATTACAATGAAAGGTGGCTGCTCAGGGCCGTGGGGTTGCCGGGAAGCCCAGGTGAGTTCCCAGAATTAAAGCCCTTCCTGCCCCCCCCCGCCCCCCCCCCCCCCCCCCCCCCGCCCATGTCACCTCCACTCCTGGGGTGTCTGGAAGGAGAAGGATCACCTTGAGGGCAAAGTGCCTGCACCACTTTGCTGGGGGGGCTTCCCCCCCTTTGACTCGGCTTGTGGCAGAGCCAGGCTGGGGCGAGGGCTGCGGTCACAGGCAGGGAACAAGAAGGGAGAGGAGCCGAGTCCCAGTCCTGGTGCCCAACAGCCATGTTAATCCAGGGACATGTCTTCCGAGGGCAGTTGGTGAGGCTTTCCTGCTGGCCCATTTTTATTCCTGCCTGTCGCTGGATAAACTATAAAAATAGCTTTGGTCTGGTAGTAAAAAAAAAAAAAAAAAATACTAATAATAAAAAAAAATAAAGGAAAGAAAAGAAAAAGAAAAAAAAAAGAGAAGTAGGGTGTGTGTGTACCCTTCTGTGTTTGTGTGCAGCCCAGTTAGGGAGAGGGGCCTCTCTGTCACAGCAGCTGTTTTGTGACACCCCTGCAGCATTTCCCCACAGCCCGTGGGGAGGAGCAGGACAGAGCAGAACAGTGGCATCACTGAGCCCAGACCTTCTCAGGTGTTCACTGTGTGTGCATGCGTGCGTGTGTGTGTGTATTTTAGTTACGCTCCAAATTGTGGTTTCTCTGTCTGAAGTTAAAAATGAAAGGTGAATACAATATATTGTATTTGGTAACAATGATATGGACTGGTACATCTAGACAGATAATGTGCAGTTGTAATTAGACTCAATAGACAGGCAGTCATTTTAAAATTCTTTGACACATGCATAAAATAGTCATATAATAAGATAAGATGACAATTTTATGTTAGGTTGATAAAGTGTCCCGATACATGCATTTAAATGTCTGTAAGCCTTTAAAAAAATCCAGACAGATTAATTCTAGTTTCCAGTATTTGCAGTTAGTCATTAAATTAATTTTTAAATCCTACTAAACAATGGCTATGAATATGTTTTTTTTTTTCCCCCCCTTCTAGATTTTTTACCTGAATTGCAGAGAATGGATACACAGGCTTGGTAGCTTTCTCTAATTTTTCGACATTGGTAAACAATTACATTAGACATGGGCATAAAAATTCAGTTTCCTGTTTGTAGCTAGAATAAAGGTCTGCATTTTTGGAAGTAAAAAAAAAAAAAGTTATAGAGTATAATCTGCTTATGACCACTTGCCTGAACAACTGTCATACTCTAGATTTAGGAATCTTTATTAGAAAGATTACATAGTGTCCTTGACCAAATATTGAATATTTTATAAGCCCCATTTAAAAAAGAAGACATTTCAAGCACATACACTTGATTTGATCAGCACTTAGATTCTTGGGTTTAATTACTTTCAATTCTGTAAATTATTTTAGTGTTTCAACAGGAGTGGCCCCAGTGATGTATCGAGGGGAGTAAAAAGGCATTTCCCTAAAGGTCACGTTACCTGGACTTTTCGACCGTCTTCATACCTTGTTTTCTCAGATGTGCAAAGGTGTGGCTCTTGAAGAATAATTTCAATTTGTTTGGGCTTAATGATAAATTATTAATTCATACTGTCAGGACACATGTTATTAATTATGACGGTGTTTTCTTCATCCAGAACAGCTGTTGGGGAAACAGTGTAAGTTCAGATTGTCTTCAGGGGGAGGGCGCCAAAGCAAGGAACTTACCAAGTCCTTGTCATCATATCTTGGTCCCCTTGCTTTGGGAATAAAGCATTGCGGGGGGTGAGGGGGGGGTGGGGAGGGAGTGAAAGGGAGAGAGAAACCATTCATTCTAAACCAAGATGTACACCAGCAAATGCTAACTAATGTACGTTTTCTGAAAAGCGAGCCTAACTCTCCAAGGTCTGTGAGTTCAGACCTGAGCTCAGAATCCCTCAGCTGGGATTCTGAGGTGGGACCTGCTCCCTTCCCAAGTGCAGGTTTGAATGGACTGCCCTCTTCATTGCACGAGTGGGACTTGTTTTCTTCTTATTCTTGGGTAGACCAGAAGGTCGTGGTCACAAGTTCGTGGTGGCGGGAAGCAAAATACTCTGAGCGTTTGTTGTTCCCCAAACTGGAACCCATCCTTAATGGAGGGCAACGCGCCATTTGGTAATATACGTGAAATGACTTCAATTCATTTACTTTTGATTTTTACCATTCTCATCATTAAATCTAGCCCTATGTATTCAGTTTCCTCTGAGTTCTTTGAGAAATGCATGTTGCATAAAATAGGCAATTTTTAATGAACAATTTAATGTAAATGGGTTTTGAATTTAAATTAATATTAATGAAGCCTTGAGTGAATTTATTTTGCATACGTAAAGACTTGTAAGTCTTTCACCCATGTGCTTTCTCCTTTATGTAGTAACATTGGTTGGTGGGATTAACTAGAGCCTTTTAAAGATTTACACTTAAAAAAATTAAATTGATTTTATATGTCCAATAGCACCAACATACTATTAGGCAGAGGTGTTACTTAATTTAAAGAAAATATACCTCATTTCCTATTAAACCTCTCAGTTTCCATTACCCTGTTCTTCCTGCAAGCTGCCGTTGCTTTGGCGTTGCTGCTGGGGAAAATACATACCAACAATAGTTACTACAATCAAGATGTTTTCTTTCTTTGGCTTACCTCTAATGCATTATGTATCCTGGAATGATGGGAAGTTCTGTAATTAATTCTGTTAGATGTAATTGCTATAATCACTTTGATGTTACACATAATAAAGGTAATATGGTAAGCACATAAAAAATATAAACACCTTATTGTAACACTACTACTAAAATTCCTTCTCATCAAGTCTGGCTTATAAGACCAGTGTTCTTAACTGGTTTTGGCCATAGGTGACAATTTATCCGAGCCGTGTTCATTGATATTCCAAAGGAGAGTCATTTATTGGAAAGGATGGGCCTTGTCTTGGAGAGATCTCCAAGCTGGTTGCCTAGGAATCTTAATGCCCTTTTCCTCAAAGATGTGGCTAATTAGAAAAGGTGACCATTATCTTCTGTAGAGGAGAGGGGTAAAGGCTTCCCGGAAGTGGCCATGGAATGAGGTAAGAGGGTGGCCTAGGAGGGAGAGAAGCACTCTGAGACGAGAGATGGCAAAGGTTTTAGGTCCAAAGAGTGCTGTTCTGAAGGTTTTCTCATGGTGTGGGATTATGGGAAGTGTGTGTGTGTGTGTGTGTGTGTGTGTGTGTGTGTGTGTGTGGCAGGGGGAGCGCACAGGCACATTCAAGCACAAGTTCGTGGGTAACCAGAGAAGGCCACCTTTCTGTGAGAGACATTGGTACAGAATATATGGTTTATTATCGTTACAGTTAGTATTCTACACCTTTCCCAGGGGATCCTGGGGGCCGTGCCTAACTGTCGCACCACATGCCAGGGGCGATGTTGCCTGTTGGGCAGAACCTGAGTGGTATCTGTGACCCCTCCCCAGGCCTCGGTGCGCCTACCCTAGATGCGGGCTACCAGAGAACAGAAGAGAACTTTGCCTGAGACCCCAAGCACATCCTCCTTGTGGGATGTTTCCAAACATGTGTAAATTACTCTTTGCCAGTGCAGCTAGCTTGCAGGAGATGGAGAACGTGGTGGTTAAAGAAGCTTGTCGTTTGATTTTTTTTTTTTTTTCCCCTCTGTGGACATCCTGGAGTCAGACTCGCTCGGGCATCCATGTGACTCCCATCATCAGTTTGCACCCTGTCCCGTGTGCTACAGAGGTCACGAAGCCCCGTGACCTGGTGTCAGCGTGAGAGTTTGGATGTGAATTCCCCACATTTATATTTTGTTTTTCAGTGTGTTATAGGCGACGAAGCGTATGAGTCAGTCATACACAGAAATCAGAGAAAGTGTACGTGTGAGCAGAGAGGATGCCAAAATCTCTTTGGAGGAGGAACGGGGTGTTTTCAGATGGCGGTGAGATGGACAGTGACAGCCGTGAGTCCCTAGACTGTGCCCTGGGCCCGCCGAGCTGTCTGGCCGTGGCTGTGGTCAGCTGGGTGCAGACCAGGCCGGCAGAGAGCAAGGTGCTGCCACAGACGGGCTGGCAGGGCCTGCCTCCTGGGCGCTGGGCCTAAGGCACCCTGCCTGCCAGGTGAGAGGGTCCTGGGTCCCTGGCGCTGGCCTGGGCTGCAGTCAGGCAGTCACCAGCCCTCCTTCGGTGAGCCTTGGCTGGTTTTGATGGCGAGGATGATAAAAGGTCTGAGAACTCCATAGGCCCCTGTAATCAGGGCCAGCACTGACATCCTTCTCAAGTTTGACAGCTTCTTCCTTTTCTCTTCTCACAGCCAAGCCTTTCTCAACCGAATTTCCCCGCCCTCCCCCTCTCTCCTCCCTCCCTGCTGCCTCTCACCCCTTCCCTCCCTCTTCTTTCTGTGTGCTTCTCTCCTGTTTCATGTTCTTGATCAGTCTCAGATGCCTGGAATTATTTTTTTTCGGGCGGGAGGGGGAGTGTTGCTTTAGGTTTGTGGGTTGGGCAGGTGTGAGAGGAAGTCTGTGTTTTTTTTTTTTCTTTTTTTTCTTTCTTTCTTTTTTTTTTTTTTTTTTGTACTGTAGGCCTGTTGCTAATTAATGTTCCTCCATAAGATTCTGTCGGAGTTGAGTAATGTTTTTGATCTTTATGCCTGATAACTGCATACTTAATGAGATTTCAAAGCTGTGAGTGCAGCTCCCTACAATTATTGACAGATGCCTTTTCTTTGCCATTGGGTTCAGCTTCATAAATCCTCTTGCCGTAATGAGGTTCAGCAGTGCCACCCTGGCAGTGAGCTAATGAAAGGGGGGAGGGTGAAGCGGCTCATGGCTGTCTGACACATTTTTTTCCTTTAAAATTTACTATGCAGATGTCAAGCTGCGGGACGATTACTTCAAACATGCTAATTTTTATCTTGCTTTTGTGTCAGCCCTTTGCCATTAAAAAATAAATAAATAAAAGGACTAACCTTACTCTCCACTTAATTTCTTTCTTTCTTTTTTTTTTTTTTTTTCCCCGAGTCACATTTTTAATAACCCGTGGTGTGTGACTGCTGGGGACTTTGACACGCGCGTGGCCTTTTGCAGGTATCCAGTGGCAGAAGCTTTTTTTTTTTTTTTTTTTTTTTTTTTTCCTTGCCATTGGAAGGGCAGGGCGAGGATAAAGTGCGATTTCCCCAGGCCTCCCATCAGCCTGCCCTAAGTATGCACTTGAAACGTCGGAGAATTCATTTCAGAGTTCTGGAACTAAATCCTGGTGGAGAAGAGCTGCACCATGCCAAACAGTCGATTTCCTTTTCAGCGGAGTCATACATCACTGACCCACCCTTCCCTCCTGACAGAATGACATATGTCATTTATCATATGGGCCCCAGCCAGACAACGGGGAGGGGAGGGAAGCCCAGTCCATGTGATGCTGTCTCCTCCTCCCAGTACTGTACCGTTGGCTTGCAGAGAGAGGCTGCTGATTTGGCGAGAGGGACCGGGAGGAGGGTGGAGAGGCAGGGGCGAGGAGAGGCGAGAGCCTGCTCCGTGTGGATGGCTGGCTGGGTGTGTGGCGGGCCCAAGATTGGCAGAGGCAGGGAAGAGGTTATGTTCTTTCGTATTATCTGCTAAACCACACTGTTCGGCCTTTGACGCTCTTCTGACTCTCCCCCCACCCCCATTCCTTTTCTCCTTTTCCTTCTTTTTTTTTTTTTTTTTTTTTTTCCCCCTTTAGTAGTCAAGGAAAACAGCAACAGCAACAACAACAACAAACCAGGGCTGACAGGTATCATTCAAGCCACCCTGGCTTGTGAGGGGTGGTATAAATGAATCTCAGGGCTCCTGGCTTCACATGATTCAAACGTGCGTTATTGAAGATGGATGTTCCTTAAGAAAAGATTGATGTTAGATGCTGGGCTTAGGGCGCCATTTATCATTTTGAATATTATTTAGACTTGCCGTGTAAACCTGTAACTTGAGAGTTGGACGAGCTGGAGCAGGGTAGGGGCCTGTGTGTGTGTGTGTGTGTGTGTGTGTGTGTGTATCTCCATCGATTGGCCTTGGGTTCTCATTGCTGCTGACCAAACACGAGCCCTCCCATTTACAATATAGAAGACACGCCGCCCCCCTAAAAAAGTGAGGGGGAGGTTTTAATTTTGAGTAATTTCCAAGGACGTTTTTCCAAGGGAAAAATGAAGTATCTGTGATTTACGCTAAAGCTAACAGGCAACTTCTCTCTCTCTCCCTCTCCCTCTCTCCCTCTCCCTCTCTTCCCCGACAGAGGCAGTCACGTACGAAACATTAAAATATAAACAGAGCTGCAGTTGCTGAAGCCAGGACCCTTGCCTGATTTTTTCAACTCTGTGACATGCTTTTTTTTTTTTTTTTTTTTTTTTTTTTTTTAAATCTGTATCTGAAAAGCTTAGCCCAATATAACTATTCAAAAAATACTGGTTGGCTTGGTTAGCAGTGTCAGAATGAAGAAACAGACTTCCATGTCTCAGGAATACTTCAGATAAAAAATGATCTTCTGTGGCTCCCTGCCCCTGCTCCCAGCGGCCTCCTCCCCTTTTGTGTCTGTGCTCTGTCCCCCCTCACAGGCCCCAGCAGACCCCCACCAGGACTGATGTGGACAGCTGTTTCCAGGCCCCGCCGGCTAATCACTTCTGGTTCTTTTGCACCCTTGAGCTGTGCTCCCGGACACCCCCACCTACTGGAAGTAGTTAGGGACGCAGGCTGGCTTACCGACGGAGCCCCCAGCCGCTGGGAGAAATCAGCCGAGCGCCAGCCTTTCTGCCTCTTCTGCTGCAGAGGCCCTTGCTGCCAGCTTTCCCCGGGCGCAAAAAAAAGAAAACAAAACTGCTGGCCTTCCTGCTCAGTCTCTTCACTAGCAGAGCCCCGATAGCGCACATTTAATTGGCAGGCGTTCTATTAAATATGTGACTTTATTTGGGTCTGCTAATTAAATGTAGGGCTCCTTGTATGACTTAGAGTGTGGACATTAATTTAAAAAAATTGATGGGACAGAAAGTTTTAGGCTGCAGTAGTTTTTTATCTAAAGGAATGAGAGCCTAGAATTGGCGGAAGGGCTGGATGTTCCTATCTTGCTGCTTCTGGGACAAACTTTTCCCTGACATGTAAAAAGCCTGCATCTGCCTGAACAGAAAGAAATGGAGATGTGGCTTTTTCACTCACCAAGTCCAGGCAACTTTGTGTGTGTGTGTGTGCGTGTGCGCGCGTGTGCACCCACCTCTCTATTTTAAAATAACTTTATTAGCATCCTGACACCTTGCATGCAAGGATCACTTTAGGGTTCACTTGCAGTGTTGCCCAGCTAGTGCCAAAAATTGGGTAGAAGCACCGTTACATCCTTTGTCGGTACCTGGACTCACATCTGACTATAAAAAGATGATGGTGTTTCTTGCTGAGACTTCATGGAAGAAAGGAAAACTTTGATCCTCTGCCCTTGCACTTGGCCAGTGTTGGAGGAAATTGGGAGTACAAGTGCCAATTTGCAGGAACAATTGTAAACACCTTCGATACAAATGGCATCGGCCCATTTTTACTGATTAGAAAAACTTTGCTATTAATAGGTGCAAAGTCCATTTCAGGTATAATTGGTAAGGAACTGAGTGCACTCATGGGAAGAAACCTTGTTTTGTTTTTCGTTCGCTTTTCTTCTTATCCCCTTTTCTCAGTTTTATGGCTGGAGACATGATTTATTGCAGCCATCCATCTTGGGGGCTCATCCATCACACCCGGGTTGCTAGGCGATTGTGGCAGCAGCTGTTTGCTCTGAATCAGACAGAAAAGTTGTCAATCATCAAAGGCAGGTGAATAGCATTAGAAACACGCTATTGTCAGACGGAATAATTAATCAAAGAGAGAAAAGATAATTAAAAAGATATGACCCTTGCAAGTACTTGCTCTGGGTTGCCTGGAAGAAAAAAAAAAAAAAAAAAAAGAAAGAAAGAAAGAAAGAAAAACTGCCTGGTCTTTTCTAGACACTTAAGCAGCTGAGGGCTGATAAAATATGCACTCTGCAGTGCATAGTTTTTAATTAATTGAAAAAGGTTCAACATTCAAAGACGATGCTGGAGAAAAGTCCGATTATGAGCAGAAGTAATATTTATTGTTTGCATGAAGGGCTTGACACAGTTCTAACTTTCTGTCACAAATGTCCAGCTTCCCTGGCTGGAGGAGGAGTGGGCTGGGGTCTTCAGGTAGCATCCCTGCCTCTGTCCTCCGGGCTCCCCTGGCTGTCACGCCAGGCTGTTGGAGAGAGCCTCAGACCCGAGGATCTCTGCTAACCTGGACCACATGTCCTTCCACAGTTCTGGTGGGCTGGAACTGAATTCGTTAGATGAAACAGGAATTCTTCTTTTTTTTTTTTTTTTTTTTTTCCCTTAAATGAAGGTGGAAGGCTCAAAAAGCATGCCATACAGTCTACCTGCAGGCTCCATGGAGAGAGCTCTGTATCACTTCACCTGCCTGGGAACATGCTCCAAACAAAACATGCTCTAGGTCCCAAAGGAAAATTGGTAATCCATCTTGGTGTGGCCCCACGAAGCGTATCAGTGACTCCCATCCCGAGTGATAACCTGGCATCACATAGGGAGAAGACCCTCCCAATCACAATCTAGAAATAATTTTGGGTGCCCATTTCAGTCTCAAAAAATATTCATAGATTAGGAAGTCATCCTTGCCTTTTCTGAAGCTAAAATATTCTGGAGAAATTGGAAAACGTATTAAAGACTAGATAGAAAGTGGCATATCTGGAGTTGCTTTTCAGTTAAATATGCTGCAAGCCCTGAAACAGATCTACTCTTTTATTTTTGGATACTATGCTTGATTTTCACACCGTTCTCTTCCCAAAGAATAGCAGGACTACTAAAATTAGCAGGAGGAAAAAAGGCTTGAATATTAGAATTCATGAGAAGGAAGAAAGCAACACTTTTTTAGTTGGGACGCCGTTTTCAGGGTTCACCAGATCGGAACACTGGGAGCTCGATCCCTAGGTTCCCCTTACACAGCAGCACCGCAGATGAGTCGCCGAGCATCCCAAGGGAGTCCCCGGGGGCTGTGCCTCGCGGTGTGACGTCCACCTTCTCCCATAGTGCACCGGGAGCCCCCTAGGGGTGACACAATGCTGGCCTTTTTTTTTTTTTTGGGGGGGGGTGTGCGTGTGAAAGAGAGAAATACCCAGATAAGAAAAAGCACCTGCCAGGCTTACTGGAGCCCTCACAGGGGTCTCACCTGTTCAGGTGGCTGGAGGAAGTGTTTCTATTCCGAACTTGACCTCCAGGAAACTGATGGTTTTGACTTCGAGTTACTACCTGGGTCCTTGAGCCAGTATCTCCTTGGTGGCCTTCTGAGTTCTCCAGTCAGACTGAGAGTTTCCTAGCTTCGTAGCGGTTGTGTTTGAAGTTCAACATTTTCTTGGGCATTTTGCCCGTTCATTCCCTGCCCGGGCTGAAGGGCCGGGAGGCCAGTGTCGATGGATCCCTGGCCCGGGCTTGGGCACTTCCCTGAGATGTCCTGGGGATCTCAAGGGACCCGGGGGTAGTTCCTCTCGGCCCTCCAAGAGAAATTTTTGCCGTTGCCTTCTCCCCTTTGCAAACGATTGCCGAGGAAGCACGTTGCCTAACGTCAAGCCAAGGCGATTCCAAAATGTGGTGGCTCGTCAGGTGAGGGCAGAGGGAGCCAGTTCCCTGGGAATCATTTCTGGCAGACTTACGAACTCACAGGTAAAAAATATCAACCTTCGGTGCTAGTGAAATCAGATGGAAATTTGCCTTCTCTTAAAAAAGGAAAACAAAGAAAGATGGGGAGGGGAAAGGGAAGTCTTTAAGTTTTGAGAAGTTCATGCAGGTCATTTTTTCTGGGGCTGTGGTTGGGATCTGACGCTTCTTGTCCTCCCAGGTAACCCCTGGCATCTGTTTCAGTGACTCACAAAATAAACTAGAGGCTGAGGGTGGGGGTGGGGGGAGGGAAGAGGGAAGGGCAGGTTGCTTATTCTTTGGAGGAGGTTTTGGTTCTGTGAGCATCCCATGTTGGCCACCATTTGAGCATCTGTGTCCCTGGATTATTGTTTCTACGACAAGGGAGGGGAATACATATGGGTCTCTTGTGTCCGAAGGGGTGTTCCGGGGTAGAGCCACCTCGTCCAAAGTCACGTTATGGCGAGAAAACCTGGGACTCCACCAACCTCCACGCCAGCTTGATATTTGAATGTCGTATCTACGTGATACGCATTTCCCTCTTACGGTTCCACGAGACAAGGTTACCTGGAAGTCGTTTTGGGTTTTCCCAGCTCAGCTGCCATAGACTCAGAGTAGGCTCGGCCCCACCCGGCTGGCTCTGCCCGGAGCCTTAGGATGCCATAGATCGGAAATAGCAAGAAAGCACAAATTAACCAGCGTGACTCCCTGTAGGTAAAGACATTCCGAAACACTTAAAAGACCTCACAACACCTACGATGCAGTTGTTATTACTCATCTGCCTAACGGAAAGCTTTCAAAAGGGGGCACGGGTTCGTATTTGCAGGAGGAGAAGATGGGGTTACCGGCAGGTTTCACGTGGTGAAATGTTCCCCTCTCTTGGCATTCCATTTCCTGCCTTTGTTTTTGCTCGAGGCCTGTAGTAAAATGGCTCTTTCATATATATTAGTTAGCGAGTACTACATCGGTGTAATATATGAGCCTGCGATGGTGTTATTTTCTCTCGCTTTTCTGTATAAAATAGTAAGGCAGCATGGACACTGTGCTACGTGACTGAGGTTCCTACTGAGATGGTTAGGTGAATAAGTAATAGAACAAACACATAGTCAGCTGGGCAGAGGAAAATAAATAAAATAACAGCATGTTCTTGGTTCTCAGAGCCATGCAACATGAGTTTGTTCAAATTGGGTCCTGGAGCTGCAGACTTTCTGATGAAGTGTGGGTGGGGAGGGAGAAAGGTATTATTTGGAAACACATGTACTCGTTCCTTGGGAAAGAAGTGAAGTATTTAACATTTCTCCAAGGAAAACATCTTTCATTACTTGACGTGTGCTGCGGTAATGATTTTTCAGTTCAACAAACAAGTACTTATTAGCGTTCGCGCGGGAACCTGGCGGAGGTGGATGGCAGGGCCATTTTTAACGGGAACTCCCTGGCCAAGGTTAAAGGCGCCTGGCGGGTCGCAGGTGGTCCCAGTGCCAGCTCTCTGGTCCACCAGCAGACACGCTTCACAGCTCCGGCCACACAGGGGCGCAGGGTCTGCTCCTGAGCCCTCTGGGCTCATGCCTGTGGCCCCTGCGTGCAAGTTGGGAGGAAATCAGCAAAGCTGCTTTTTGTGTTTGTGTTTTGTTACAGACAGAGCATTCGGTGGTACTCACCTGATGGTTTAAAATGGATTTGCCTAGAGAGATAGCCTGTCAGGAGTTTGGCCAAGGATTTGCTGGTTAAATGGACCGTGTGGGTTGAAGATGGCAAGGGGGAGGGAGAGCCTGCTGGGCGTTTGTGTGGGTGAGTGGGGCTGCCTTTCCCCCTCCTGGTGTCCGTCCCAGGTGCCCCCTCTGGCTTGAACAGCAGTGGGCTCCTGTGCCCTGTGGGAGCCTCCTCCTGAGTCCAGGAAGTGTTGGGAGGGCAGCTGCCGTGCCCTGGGCTCTCTCTGTTTGGGGGCGGAGGGGCGCGCGGGGTGGGCGGGCCCTTGGGTATGGTGTTCGCCCTCGATTTTATTTCTCCTGTCTTTTCTCATATTAGATGGGGAGGCTAGCCAGTGTAATGGCCTGCCAAAGATGGCTTTTTCCTGCTTTACCTTTCGTCCCTATCGTGGTGTTCACGAAATTATAAATAGTGAACTGCGACACTTCGCATAATCCCCGCATCACCGCTGTCTGCACTGGAATCCCCACCACGTGGAGAATGAGTAGGTAGGGATGGGCGGTGGCTCCTTGCAAACTTTCCCTCCGCATCTCGCATCTCAGTTCCCGGATACAGCTGATGACTTCAGTGCATCACCCCCGCTCCCCAAATCCCGTCTGATTGTAGGTCATCCGCCATCACCACACCCCCAAAGACGTGATCTCAGTTTTCGTCCCATGAGGACGCTATTCCTGGGGCGCGGGGAGATTGCCTTCGGCTCTGAGAACGCTCCTGCCTCGTGGGCCCTGCAGCCGCGTCAGAGTGGGGAACGCAGCGGTTCGCACTGTTTATACATTCCAGGAGTATTAAAGCAGTTAGGTTACCGGCACTGTGGCAGAGCTTGTGGGTGCCGTGTTCCGGGCTGGGCCTCCGTAATCAGTTACCGAGCATATCGTGAAATTCCAGATGCAATAAGACGGTTGATGACGATTATATTGTCAGGAGGCACGGGGCGCAGCCCGCCATCGACAACTGCAGGAACGAGGGGGATGAGCCAGGGTTTAGACTATGGGGTTAGAAGCCGACAGAGGCTCTTCTCAACGGAAGCATAATTTTGCCCTTGGGCGGCAGTGGTGCACATTTTTTTTGTGAACGGAAGCATTCGTTTTTGGGGACCCAGCCACAGTGGGGAGAGCAGCACGTGTGTTTCATTTATGTCTACCTTGAGGTTGTCCCAGCCCAGAAGACGCTGGACGGGGCGCGGGGGGAGGGGCGGTGTCTTGGCAGTTGGGGAAGCGGGCATGACAGGTGCTCAATAGCTCTGCCCTTAGAAACAGCCTCCCCTCCTCGTGAAAGTACGGCGTGCTCCGGGGTGGAAATATAAAATGGACGTTCTGTGAAAATCAATAGACTGTCACAGCTTGACCGGACAGCTTCGCCGCCCTGGTAGGTGGCCACTGGTGGACACACGCACCAGCTAGAGCGCTTGGCCACAGCGAGACAGCTCCAGCTTCTGGTTCCCAGAAGCCGTGTGTGGTTCCCTCTCCCTGCACATCCATGACATTTCCAGAAAATGCATCTTCTCCAGAGGGTTTAGCTTCCCTCCATTACAGCGGCGCCCAGCAAGCAGAAGAGAGCAGCAGTTGTAAAGTTTTGTGGCACGTTTTTAGCCACATCCGTTGAGAATTACGGTGATTGTTTAGGTGTTCGTGGGAACACGGGTTACTTTTTAGAAACAGTTCACGACGGACGTGAAGTAGTGATAAAGACAAAAAAAAGGATAAATAAATGATTGCAAGCTATGGAAGAAAATTAATGTCCCCTTTTCATTCGTCAGTGCACCAAAAGTAGATACTAAAATGCTTACTGTGGAAATGATTTTGCAGACGTGTTTTCTAAAGTACCAGTTCAGGTGAGTTCATGAGGGCTGTTCATAGCCCTGTGCATATTTCCCACATGTGCCCTGCTTCTTGGATGCTTTGGTTCAGCCAGAGTCTCTCTTAGGGCAAGGGCACATTGCCATTTCCCTCCTTGAGCCCTCGGAAGGGTGGACAGGGTAGCCCTTTTGGTGGCTCTTGACTCTGCTGTTGAGTAGGGCCGCTCTAAGGTAGAGGAAGATTTTTCCACAGGCTCTTGTCTGCTTGGAGTGAGCTTGACAGGGTCTGCCTTTCCCGTGTCCCCCCGCCACCAGTGGTTGGGGATGTGCCCATCTATGCCCTCAGGGCCAGGGGCCATGGGGCCATCGAGTGGGTACGCCAGTGCTGGGCATCCCATGCCCTGGGGCGCGGACCACCTTCTCTAGACGGAGCTGCCCCCCTGCCAACGGGACCTACTGGGAAAGCATGTTTCTGAGCACCTCTGTGTCCGGGATCGCCCTCCCGCGTGGGCTGCTTCATGACTGATAGGAGACAGTTCCCAACATTTTTTTTTTTTTTTCCTTTTTAAATAGAACTTGACTACTTGTTAACAAGCTCATTGCTGTTTTGAGTGCAAAGGGATGTGGACCACACAGCATGTCAGCAACCTACATTTGTCTGTGCACTCGTCACAGTTACGGGCGGGAGATGGTGGAGAGGAGGGAATGAATTGGAGAAGTCGCATTTGGATGCTGCTGGTGGGAAGCTGTGGCCGGTGATGGGGCAGACTGCAGGCCGGGGGGCCGGGAACCGACGTGGTGGGCATCGGGAGCTGGCAGGCGGGACTTGGCCGCCTCCCAAAGCCTCAGCGTGCGGCTCCCCATCCAGCCGTGCGGGCCAGCTCCCTCGGTGCTGCCCCTGTCCTTTAGAGGTTTCCAGAAGGCCTGAAGGTGAGGCGGGGCAAGAGACTTGAGGTCCGTCAGGTTCGCTGCTGAGAGATTTTTGTGAGGATTTTACTTTTTGCCCCCCGACGTAAGGCTGTCGTGGAAGGCAGAGCCGTTCCAGAGAGAAACCAACCTTTCAGTAATCACAAAGCAGCTTTTATGAATTAAAAAAAAAAAGAAAAAGATCTTGACCCTCTTTGAGAGGAAATAAAGGAGGAACCCAGTGTAAGGAAAACAGAAAAAGCTGATATTACAGTTTTTGTGATTACTCACATCCTAGGCTGGAGCTTGAGGAAGCCAGTTATAATGGAATTTCATTTTTTTTTTTTCTCTCTTCCTATTTGTGCCTCCGCTCTCTTATTTTTCATTAGAATGAGGAGTGGTTCGTACTTGGGGGAAAAAAAATGGGGGGTGGCACGTGGTCCTTATTCGTAGCTGCCCGAAGGCCGCTGGTACCAAAGCTAGGACTGTGTGCCCTTGAAGTTAATTCTCCACCTGTGGGGGGCGGGGCAGGGAGAGAAGCCGCACAGCCCCCTCTCCGTCCCAGACACGCCCAGGCCCCACGTGCCTTCCTGGGGTCTCTCCTGGACCTGTGGCCTTGACGCCGGCCTCTTACCCAGGTGAGCAGACAACCCCAAAGGCCGTGAATAGTTCACCTGCAGATACTCAGAGGTGAAAAATCGAAAGCCATCTAGCGGTTAGTTATTATTAGTAGCCGCCTTATTAGCACCGTTTTTTTTTTTAAAGATTATGTTATCGCCGTGGGTGCGCAAGTTGCTGGTGGCCTTTCACCCGTTCCACTGGTGAGCCGCGAGGCCGGGACTGTGACCAAAAGCAGACCTGCCTTCACTCTGGCTAAATTAAATAAATATTTGCGCAAGCACACTTTGGTGTGCCTGTTGTGAGGGCTGACCTTCTACCACTAATTTCTTGCTGTGCTCTGGAAGATCGTAATTGTGGTAACATGATATAAATGTAAACTTTAGCTCTGCTTACACAGAACACACCAGACAGCTTGACACCTTCATTTCAGCGGTAAGAAATTACCATTGTCTCTTATTTCTTGCTCCGAGCTTAGGTGACCAAGCCACGAAGTAATTACACAATTAGGGTTGACAGAGCAGTTCCCGTAACATTTCTTCCCCTTAAGTTTGGGCGGCTCCTTTACACTCCACGTTTTCCATACCTTTGTCATTAATAACAAGATATCCATTTTCAGTGCAATAAATGTGCTTGCAAAGACTGGGAGGCTTGTACGATTTAACGAAGATACAGGTGCCTCGACTTCTACGAGTGTGGCTCTTTGGAGTTTACAGGTAGACGTGGGGGGAGCCGATGGGCTGCCCCTCCAGGGGGATGACTAACGGGCCAGACACAGGCGAGCGGTGGTGGAAATTACTCCTATGTAGGCGACAACCGAAATAGAGATTTCGAAAGGATATGCAGATAGGGGACATGGCTTGTTTGGGAGGCTGCCTCTTCGAGGCGGACTCCCCTTTCTTAAGCTTCCAGATCCCTTTTTATTCTTCAATTACGGCATCTGCAGGAAGTCTGAGGTGTTGTAATTAATGGCTACCGATGTAAGATACAGTCGGTTTGTGGAGGCTCATAGTAGGCCTGGCTCTCACTTAAGGAAAAATAGTAATGGTTTCTCCCCTTTTCCGTCACTGGCTATGAGAGGAGAAAGACCTTTCCTGCGACAGAGTAACGGACCCGTTCCTTGTCATTTAACTGGCCACTCCTTGAAGAAGACATTCTCAAAACTTCTATTTTAGCACCTCTTGATCGTGCAGACAAGCCTGAAGCTCTGATGGCTAGACCAGGCTCAAGCCACAGCAAGTTAGCGCTGCCTCTGTGTGGCAGCCTGGCTGGCCCGCGAGAGCCTGTCCCCGGCCGGGGCCTGGCAGAGGCGCCCGTGCGGCCGGCAGCACGCCCAATACCTCCCCCCCGCCACCTACCCGCCCCCCCCCCCCAAGTCACAGGCAACGATTCTCGCACACATCCAGGCCATTCCCACACGTACAGAGGAACAGCTCTAGGCTGCCCTGTGATCTTTCCCTGAAGGGCAGGCTGAGAAGGCTTCCTGTTTAGTGGGTCTCTTCTTTCGTTTTTCAGCAAGATGTGGTTGGTACTGGGTAGGTCCTGTCTAAGTGAATTCTAGCTGGGGTCCTGGACGAAAGTTATATTTCTTCTGACAGAGTTTATAGCAACGTTTTTCTTAATTATTCTTGATGTTTTGCCCATCATACCATTAGCTTCTTCAGAGGACAGAGATAAATAGCTGGTATCCGCAAGAACAAAGTGTGAACTGAATGCATTTAATTATAGATATCTCAGTAACTAAAGGTTCTAAAATGATGTTGTCAAATGCCTTAGTGATCTGACAGCAGATGTATTGGTTTGCAGATGCAACTAGAGACTTTTTCTTCTCTAGAAAAAGAGCATTTTTCTCATCCCCCCCCCCCCCAGTAGAATTAGTTCCATTTGAGGTATTGAATTTTGAGTTTAGTGATACGCAGGATATTTTTTTAAGGTACGCAATAAAATATAGATGGCCTGCATACTGCAGTGTAGATGGTCTTTAAGTCAAATGCCTGACTCCATCCCATCCGTGGCGTGTGCGCTTGTATATGGGTACAGGTGCATGTGTAAATGTGCATGCTACGTACGTGTATACGCATACAGGTGTATGTGTAGGACAGACGTGTGTAGCTTGGTTGAAATAAATGTTTCCGCAGCGTTACTCTCACCAAAGGGAGTGTTTAAAACTGGCCTCATGCATGTTTTCAAACAGAATAAGCAGGATGCTAGCAACTTACCTTTCTTTCCCTCTCATTAGCTACCGAGTCCTTTTCATGTGTCGGGGAATAAGGATTTCAGGTATTTTTCCTGAGATGTTGATGTAACTCATCACGTTTTTAATCACCTCGATGTTTAAAAATTTTACTGCCTCTAAAATGTGGAGTGTGATTCCAAGGGTTTAAAACATACGTGGAAAAGCATCGGTGCTGGGCAGACACGCACCTCAGGGCCCACGGGCTCAAAGTCTAGCACGCCAAGCATCAGGTCCTGAGAAAGAAAGAAACTGTCTCAACACAGCAAGCATCCCCGTGGAATTTTGTTTGTTTGTTTGCTTGAACGTTTGGCCTACGGTGCTGCTCAACGTGATCAGGATAATTTTGTGTGTGTTCTTCTGACATTTTATTCATTTGCCGTGTCTTTTAAGAAACAAAACCGATACCTCTCAGCGGTCTGATTGAGTGCTGTAAGGAGGAAGTGATACTCCCCGCCAGGATGCCTCCTGTAGGGTTTCTAACGGGGGGGCTATGCTTCTTTCCTGGAGTTTTCGTTTTCCCCAGCCCATGCATCCTGGTCCGCATTGCTAAGGGTTTCCACCAGGATTCAGGGCTGCCTGAGATTCTGGGAGGATATTTATTTGAAGTTGCACAGATGTTTACAGTACGGGAGGCTAAGACACGGGCACTCAGAGAGCACGGCTAACCTTACGCAGACGGGCTGCCTGTCCTTAATGTGTTCCATGTGCTACGTTCTCTCTGACGGCAGCAAACACACTGCCTCGTCCGGCTGCTTTCTTGGAAATTAAATAATGAGTCTCCATAAGACACTTGCCCCACGCCCTGACATTTCAGCTCCATGAGAAAGTGACATGGAGTGGTATCTCACGAGAGGCGAGCACCACCCTCCCGCTGAAGGCTCAGAGCATCCGGGCGTGGGTGCACGTACACACATGCACACACACACGCGCGCGCACACACACACACACGTGCACACGTGCACAAGCTTCTGTGTGTGCAGGGCTAGTCTGCAGAAACTGTAGATGGAGAGCCCTGCAAGGTTTGACAATAGCTTCCCCTCATGAAACTAAATGCATTTTAATTTTTTTTTTTTATTAAAAAAGCAATAATGCGCATGGTACAAAATCCGAGAGAACGAAAGGGCAAACAATTAAGCGAGAGTTCCCCTCCCTAAGGGCAGGTACTGTTACCGGTTTGTGGTAGATCTTTCTAGATATGTAAAATCAGACACACACATACACACTCTACATTGTATTTTTCTACTCGCGACTAAAAATGTATGTCGGATGTCTGTGACTCGCGTCTAAACAATACGCAAGATACGCAAATGGATGGAGAGACGCGTGATAAAGCAAATAAAGTAAAAAGTTAACGTGCTAATCGAGGTGGTGGGTGGGTACTCAGCTGAGAGTCTTTCAACTTTGCCATGTGCATTACGGCTTCATAACATGGTGGCAAAATAACGTATCTCAGTGACCACGATGTATCACGTTCCGTGGTGTTTCTTATGTTGTGTGGTATTATGCTACACAGAGCCGTCTCATGCTTTCCAAGAGGGCCATTCACCCCGGCAAACGGATTTCCCTCCAGGTGGGCACCCGGGTGGTACCCCGCGTTTTCTGTGGCCAGCCTCGCCACGCCGAGTAATCCCTGCCTGGTCTTAGCACAGTGATACCCGTCCACCTCATCTTTGTGGGGTACAGTCCTTAAAGTGGAACTGTTAGCCGAAAGGGTGTATTCAGTGAACCAAATGGTAAATATCCAAATTGTTCTCCAAAAAGATTGCACGCATTTCCCCTCCCACAGCAGCGTGGGAGTGTGCCCATGACGTTAACTGGCTGTCAGAGCTTAGGTAACACACAGTCACGGTCGGCAAGCCCTCCTACTGCCTCCCAGGGGCTCAGCACGTCTCCATGCCTCTAAAAAAGGATGTGAATGTGAAAGCATAGGAGCCCCCGTATTAATCTCAGACTTTTTGCCCTTTTTATTCCTATCTCTGGATGCCAGAAAATAGGTGATTAAGTTCCGAGGATCAGAGGTTTTAGATCCAGCTGGACTGACCACCTCACTTGCGGGACAGGGAAACCCAGGTCCAGAACTGGAAAGAGATCAGCGCGATGTCTCACGGTCATTTTCTGGCCGAACCCAACGGTCGACGGCATTGAGTGGTTTCAAACCTGACTCTGTGGGTGGACGGTGGGAGGGCTGCCCCCTCGGGGTCCCTGTTACCTGCGGCTGCTTAGAGAGCCGGGCGGCCGGGACAGAGAGGTGCTGTGACTGTGTACCAGCTCTGTTTTAGCTCCTGCAGAGCACGGCTGAGGTGGCCGGGTACACGCAGCTTCTTGGATAATGACCGTGCAACACTGAAAATGTCCTTTTGGGTTTTGGCTGAACAATATTTAAGGATTTTGAAACAGTGACTTAATTGTGTTTTTATGTAATTGATGGCATTGTAGTAAAATGTATTGAGACACCACATCAGCATTTTCCTAACTGTTCCTTGGAGAAAAATATGCTCATATGAAAATGGTTTCTTCACTTTCCACTCATGGAATTGAGGGGGGAGAAAATGGTTGTGCTTCCATGGAATCCATGCGCCCAGAGATGCTCTCGTTGTAAAGCGTCTTCCCCTCCGGGCTTGGCCTAAATAGTGCAAGGGTACCTCACCTTCCCATGTTGAGCTGTCCCTTGTTTTGGAAGCAGTGGGTGTGCGGAGAGAGGGCCTGTTGTGTCAGGAAGTTGGTGGGAAATGCTTCCTGGGCCGATTCCAGGCAAGTCCCACGTACGGATAAGTCAGCATGCGATGGGCCGAAGGGGACCCTGAGCTTCCAGCCTGGGAGCCTCTGCTGCAGCCACCCCGGGTCTGGCCTCACGCCCCCGCTCACTGCCCTGGGTTTGGAAGGCGGTTGAAGGAAAATGCTCTCAACTCTTCCGCAGAGATCGCTTCAGCTTCCAGAGGTCGTGCCTGTACTTGAAGGCCTTATCGTTTTCTGTTGACATCCAAGAAATCTGGGCCTTTATTTTTTATTTTTTTTTTTTAATTTTTTTTTCAACGTTTATTTATTTTTTGGGGGACAGAGAGAGACAGAGCATGAATGGGGGAGGGGCAGAGAGAGAGGGAGACACAGAATCAGAAACAGGCTCCAGGCTCTGAGCCATCAGCCCAGAGCCTGACGCGGGGCTCGAACTCACGGACCGCGAGATCGTGACCTGGCTGAAGTCGGACACTCAACCGACTGCGCCACCCAGGCGCCCCAAAATCTGGGCCTTTAAATAAATTATGTTTGTTGTTGTGGTCTCGGCACAATTATGTGCATGGGGAAGGGGACTTCAGTCCGCTGTAGGAATGAATTTGGGTCCACAGCTTGCTACTCTGAGATTTCAACTCTGAAGGGTCCAATGGTAAACGTTAGAAGTGAGCATTCCAACAGTTGCTTTCTAATTATGGAAAACTCACAGGTCTACTAAATCAAAAAATAATAGTAATGCTTTACAAGCACCATTGGCTGTCTTCCTAGGGCTTGGATCCCACGTGCCTCGTACTGAAGGCTAGCAGCGCATGGTTGTGCACAGACCCCAGGGGCTCACCCTACAGGTTGATGTCCCGCCTCACTTCCGAGCCTTGGGCCCTCGTCAATTCCCACAGTGAGGGTGGCCCCGCAGGCAGCCTGCTGCCCATGGTGGCCCCATGTTTTTGTGGAGAGGTCACTGCTACATTTCCAGGTGCCTGTGTGTGTGTGTGTGTGTGTGTGTGTGCAGGGCCGCACGTTCAGGGGCGTAATAGCAGACGCTGCCTTCACCGTTTGGGGAGAAACACCTTTCCAAGGTGTGTGACCATGTGGGAAGGTTATTGTAGACCGAGTTTCCCATGCTTGGGCAGGGACTGTGGTGGGTCTGTCCCGATGTATCTGTTGGGCAGAAGCCAGACTCTTCCGGGGGTCTCTATATGGACACTTCCTAGGGCTCATTGTGGGTCTGTTAATGTGGAGCCATCTGGGTATTTTATAAGCCGAGTACACCTCGCTGAGAGCAGACACATCGAGGGCTCCCACTTTGTAGAGTTCTTCGGCATTGAATCCTTGGAGAGGTGAGAGAGAAAACCACAACAAAAATCGAGGAAAAAAAATACAAAAGAAAAATGTGCATTGACCAAACAATGCTTTGTCTTTTCTCTTAAATGGCCAATTGCATGTGTCTTCATATCTGAAATAAATTATAATGAAACCTATGTATGTGAGCTCATCATTGAATCCTAGTATTCCTTTTTGCTAATTTTTAAAACACTTCAAATCACTGAAGAGTAAAGATTGCCAAACGCCTGTCATGGAGACTCCCGGGATGGAGTCTGAGGGCCGGACGGCGTCATTGTGGGGCTGGGCTGAGGTGGGCAGCTGAGTCCCTGCTGGGAGTGGGGGGCCTGGCCGCTGGCACCTGGGACTGTGGACAGTCACCCCTTAGGGGCCGTCTCAGTATTCACTAACAGAGGGCTTGTGTAAAACAATGTCCATGGGAGAGAAATGCTGTCCACTCAGCGTGGCATGAAAAAGAGCAGGTTGCCGAGTACAATACGAACCTCACACACACCAGCGTGTACCTGTGACGATAGAGAAAAAAGAATGAAGCACCTCAAAATTGAAGTCATCTTTCTTCTTTTTTATCCTTTCTGCAGTAGGCTTTTTATTTTCCAAATTTTCAGCAGTGCACATACATCACTAACTCTTGGACCTGGTACGGATGCTGTCTTGTATCAGGCACCCTTGTGGCCCAGGCAGAAGGGACCCAGATAACTAGTTTCCTTCCTTCACTCATTCACTTATTTATTTATTTATTTATTCGTTCGTTCGTTCATTCATTTATTCATTCATTCACTTATTCAAAAATTAAGTACTTCTCACTTTTTTGGTCTCCTGGCCTCAACTCTTGCATGCAGTCTTGCAAGCAATCTCTCTCTCTCTCTCTCTCTCTCTCTCTCTCTCTCTCTCTCACACACACACACACACACACACACACACACACACACACACACAGAGAGCCTAGAAGAAAAGCTGCACTTCCCACACGGGGCCTGCTGTTGGCAGATGTCAGGGAGCTGAGAAGATACATAGCCCTCATTGGATGCTCTTCACCTTGCTGCCTGACTCTGGCTGGGACCCTTGAGTTTATCAGACCGGAGTCTGATTTCATACCCACCCCTGGCCCTAGTGGGTTTCCAGTACAGTTCCAAGCAGAGTCTGAGGCTCCAATTAAGCTTAGGAAAGGTACCCAGAAGTAGACTCACTAGTTAAGGAGTTAAAAAAAAAACCAAACACCTGAGGCATCTTTGGGGCATTTGAGGGGCATGTGTGAAGGGTGCTGTGAGGGTACAAGGTGGGCTGGGGACATGGTGCCATTGAACAGTCCCATCCCTGCCTGGGTACATGGCAATCCCTGAGCAGAGGCCTTTGCCTTTCAGCACCACCCTTACCTAGCTCTACCCTGGGATGATTAATGGGGTTCAGAGCATTACCTTGGAATATAAGGAGCTGGGGGGCGGGTGCAGGGAGGACCTTTAAAAGAAAATGATAAAACGCAGTATTTTACCTGTGTGTTATTACTGTCATCCTTCAACACCGGCACCATTTTACATTCGTTACGTATTGAAAAGTGTAAGACTAGACATTGACACTTGTCAAGCTATGATTTTAAAGTCTTGAGGCAGAAACTCACCTCTTTGGAGGTTGTATCAGGAGGCTGCCGGGCGGGATGGCCTGTGCTGTGCACCTGCTCAGCATCTCAGCATCCCTTAGGGGAGGGGACTCTGCCTTCTCCTTGCTTGTCCTGGAGTTCAGCACTGCTCAGGACCCAGGAACATCCTGCAACCGGAGACCAAAACGTTCCCCGAAGCACCCATGAGTGCCCGGGGCCTGTCACTCAACGAGTTCCTCCCCGCTCCATCGGGCCAAGTCAGGGAGACATCAGCCTCCTGGCCCCGCCTCCCTTTAGCCAGGTGCCAGGGGGACTTGCTTTCCTGTAGCCAGGCTGTCATTAGCGTGGTCTCTTAGCCTGCACCTAGCCATGTCTTAGTTACAACAACCTGTAAAGGCTTGGGGCAGGGGAGAGGTCAGTTGTTCAGGTCCTCCTGAGCAGGTGCTGAGGAACCATGCAGCCTCCACCATGAGAAAAACGGCAGATACCACCCCGGACAGGGGGGCCCAGAGCAGGTTTGTCACACCAGAAACATCTTTTGCCTGGACCATCTTATCTTTTTTTTTTCTTTTTTGTTTTTTTAAGGTTAAATAGTATTCACATAGTGGAATCTTCTAGAACAGCAAAAATGAAGAAGCCAACACCACATACAACAGCAGGGATGGATCATAACATAATATGAGTGGATGAAGCAGGTCAAAGGAGACGTCCCACGGGCTGGCAGTCATTTCTCTAAAGTCGAGACATGAACACTAACCGGGGGTTGTTTGGGGGTCCGTGCATTTGTATCCGTCTCTGGGAGACCTGCCTGGTGGGAGGGGCCTGGTGGTAAAGGTGTGATTCTCAGGTTGGGTCCTAGTTCGCGGATCTTCGCTTCTTGTTATGCTGAACAACCTACATATATTTTACGTGACTTTTTGCACGTAGGGGAAAATGTTTCCGCATGTGGTCTTGCGGATTCGTAAGATCATTTCCAGCTCGAAGCTGTGAGTTTTGAGCCACACCATCACAATTATGTTGGAGTTTAGGGGAGATCTGGCAAGAAGTCCTCCGTCACTTCTCTCAGCCGTTTATTCTGGAAAGAATCGGGAACCAAAGGGCCCATCACTTCTCTCCCTGGAGGCTGTGTTGGGGCCCACCTCTGTGATGCAGGAAATGAAGCCAGCCTTCCACCCTTCTGTTTTAGCCCCTTGTCCCGGGGATGGCTGGGTTTTTGAGGCCGAGGAAAAGCATTCTGTTGTTGTTTTTGTCCTTGTGGCTATTTTGCTCTCTTCAGAGTTCTCTGGGCTGAAACTTTTTCTCTGCCTGGTGGTGCTTTTGAGGGGCCTTGAGCACTTGGTGGGTGGGTGCACCTGTGGTTTCCTTGGGCCTGGCTGCCTCACCTTTTTGGGGGGCGGCAGGCTCCCGTGGAGATTGTCTTCGGTGGCTCAGATGGGGAGCACAGGTGGGGAGGCCCGGGTTGGCTGTGTCGGCCTGGACGCTCGTGTTGGGGCTTCAGCCATTTTTACTTCTTTAACGTGGTTTAATTGTGTCTCATCGAATGATCTTCGTGTATATATGTGGGTCTCTATGTATTTAATTCCCAACAAAACCTTTAAGATATTTATTGGCAACAGTGATTTATGTGCAAAATTCCTGAGGAACAAAAAAATAATTTTCTATATCTTTGGGTAGAAGCCTTTTGTGTTTTATAGCATGCTTCTTTTATCTACAGCGGGGCCGGGCCCTGGTGGCGGACGCTTTGCTTGTTTCCGGAACGTTGCTAAGTTGTCAGGTGGTGATCCACGCTTTCCCTAAGTCTTTCCCTGAGTGTTGTTGTCCTTTTTTTTTTTTTTAGGGGAATGAATTGTGTGACTTTTACTGGGGCAGTTTTGATGCATGCTTTTATATCAGGATCCACTCACCCAGAGAAAGTCGCTCCCCGGGTTGCTGCTGGTGTCAGACTATGAGACCACGGAAGGGACTGAGCTGAAGTTAATTAGATGCACTTGGTCATGGCACCAGGCTCGTGGGGATGTCCACGGCCACGGGAGGGACCCACGAGAAGGCATCAGAGACGCTATAAACATGCTGTTGGGACTAGGTGTTTGCCTCAGTATTGGTGACCAGATCGCTTCCTTCTGATAATGGAGATTTTATCTTTTGGGGATGGCAAGTTAAGATACTTTTATTGAATGAACTTCCTGCTAAGTTTCTGAGCCATAGCTGGGTTTATGACATAATTGCTCTACATGTTGATAGCATCTTTTATCATAATTGTTTTTCATTGTTTTT